>NW_021832820.1:10000-27500 GCF_006345805.1 Octopus sinensis
GGCGTGTATAATGTGGTTGTGTGCATATGTATATTCATTTTATGTGTGAGTGTGTGTGTGTGTGTGTGCTTGTGGTTATGTGTACGTATGTATACTTGTGCATATAGACACACACATATATATATACATGCATACATACATATGTATATGTGCATATTTCTACATCTGTTTCTTAATATATATGTGTGTGTGTGTGTGTGTGTAAAAATTTATTTCAAGATTCTTTGTCAATAGAGAAAGAGCCGGTTTCCAACCTAGATCCAGGGTTCCTTCATTGGAATTTTAACATCAACAACAGGATTTTTTTGGAATGTATGTATGTATGTATGTATGCATGGAGAAGGATTGTGCGTGAGGGGACAGCTACTTTTGGGAAATCTCGAGTTGCGCATGAGAAAGTAAGGAAGGATGTCAGGAAGGGCATCGCTGTTACGCTTCCAGATGGGAAGGGTCTTCCAATGATGCTGACATACTGTGTCTGTGCAAGACCCTGCCTCAGTAAAGCTGGACTCAAGAGTCATCTTCGTAGTCATAAAGCGAGACAGATGAGTGACAACCTGGCCACTGGTGATGGTGTAACACACCATACTAATCATATCTGCCAGGCATGTGGAAGAGAGTGTAATTCGGCAGGAGGACTTAAACGACATGCAAAGGTACATGAAGCCCAGTTACAACTACAGCCGGCTATTACCGGTAAAGGTTTTAGTTGCCAATTCTGTACAAGACATTGTAGGTCTTTAGCTGGGCTAAAAAGTCACATTCGATCACAGCACCAATAACAGTTAAGCTTCGTGCAATGGCCATACTCGATAACGTGGGGGCAGCCATCATGTATGCTAGACCACTGGTTTTAAATTGATATTAATCAAATTAATATTACATTTTTCACCCTTATTATTTTAAATATGTGTGTGTGTGTGTGTGTACACATGTACACACACAAACGCTCACATTTATATAAATACATAGATATATGCATGTATTGTATATGTATAAGTATGTATGTATGTATGTATGTATGTATGTATGTATGTATGTATGTATGTATGTATGTACCTCCCTCTCTTTTTCTCTTCCTCTCAAACAACTTCCAATCACGGAATAATCCACCCAACTCTTCAGTCAATAACTGTTATTCTCTACGTAATAAAAATTTAAAAACAAAAAAGACTTTTTCTTTAGCTGAGTTACATTACTTAAAGCAGTGAGGGCGCGCCATCTAGTGGTAAGAGTGTTGCACTCACAATAGCGGTGTTGCACTCACGATCGTGTTGTTGCACTCACAATTGCGGTGTTGCACTCACGGGCGATGCCTTGTGTTCTGAAGCAAAGTACTTCTTGTTACTCTGCGATCATTTCCACATCTGACGTGTGGCAGACGATGCAACTGTTCGGGAACGCTCAATTTGACGAAGAGAGGGAGCTAAGGGCCAACACATACATCTGATGATCGCAGTAAAACAAGTCACTTGAACAGCTTGTTCAGCAACAAATTGCAGAACCGTCTTTCACAGGACTACGGGAATCTGTCACCATATTGTTTAAAACTTCGGTGCTTCTAGAAGCCGTTACAGACGAAACCCGAAGTCCCACTCAGTATTCAATCCATTTAATGCAAAGACTTTCAACCCTTAGTAAATGTTTAACTATTTTCCCACAAGTTGATCAATAATGGCAAATAATACACACACACACACACACACACACACACACACACACACACACACACGTATATTTATATATATATATATATGTGTGTGTGTGTGTGTGTGTGTGTATGTATGTATATGCACATGTATGTTCTCACATACACACATATATCAATAAATACACATACACACACATTTATACGCACATATATTTATCTACACACACATATATATATATATACACACTCACACATACATACATATGCATATGTACTTGTACGCACACACACACACTCACGTAAACGCATGTACACATACGAATGAATACTTTTCATGTTTCTTTAAATAGAGTTGTACGTGCTTCCAAAGCCGTGCTTTCGTTTGTACGTGTTTGCTTGTGCGTTACACCGTCAGTAAGTTTCTCTGTGTGTGCTTGTATGCATCTATCTATGTGTGTATGTATGTATGTATGTATGTATACGTGTGTGTAAGTGTTTGTATGTGTCGTTTTCGTTTCACAATAGATATTTGTCTGACGCAGCCGATATCCAATAGAACCGGACAGAAACAGAACAAGGAAAGATTTCAACAAATTTCCACTGTCCTCCTACGATTAACGCTGCCGTATATGCATTGATTGACAGGCCATCAATCAAACAACAGCCATAGAAAGCTAAGCAATTATAGGAAGGTCACTGGCAGAATTTCTGTCACTGGCAGAATTTTGGCCGGGCTATAAAAAAAATTTAACGAAGAAACCGCCATTATACACACACATATATATATATATATACATATAGTTATATACATATATATATAATATATATATATATATATATATATATATATTATATATATATATATATATAGTTATTTGCATATATATGTGTGTATATGCATGCATATATCAATATATATGATTATGTATGTCTACATATATGTATATACATACGTATACAAACACATATATGTATACACGTACACATATGCAGGCAGTAATATTTATCCATATATATGTGTGTGTACTGTAGATGTCTATCTTTGTACACGCACACTCACAAACCTTTTGGTTTGTTTCTTTAGATATAACTTATGGATGCTGTAGCAGACGACATCCAGTCAATAGCAGACGATAGAATATTAGAAGTACTAAATGAAACGAAAAAAATTGTCTACAGAAAATTAAGTCGCCAGAGAAGTCTGTAGAAGAAAATTAAGTCCGCGGAAAATGCTTTGCATAAAATTATGTCCACAGATAACAAAAACAACAACAAATAATAATAATAAAATAATAATAATAATATGATAATAATGATAATGATAATGATAATAATGATAATGATGATGATGATGATGATGAATAAAATAAAACAAAAATCTAAGAAAATGAAAAAGATAAAAGCGGATGATTGCGGACAATTAAATCCGCAGAAAATGACTGCATGCGTAGAAAATAAAATCTGTTCCGAATCAAACGAAGTAAATTAAAACAAAATAAATAATATAACAAATATGACAGTAAAAATAAATGAAGTTAAGGCTTAAACAATTAAATTAGGAATTTTGTAAAGCGAAGTCTACGTTGTTTCGGTCCCTGTTGAGGTTTTATTGTTGTTTGTCTTTCAGAAGGCGCAGGCATGGTTGTGTGGTAAAAGGTTTGCTTTCCAACCACATGTTTCTGAACTCGGAACCTCGGTTCCGGGTTCAGTCCCACTGTGTTGCACCTTAGGCAAGTATCTTCTACAATGTTATAACTTAGAGCCGACAAAAGACTTCTGAGTGGAGTTGGTAGGCGGAAACTGAAAGAAGTCCGTCTGGTGGCCTCCAGAGGTGGAAGCAATATTATCGATGACCACAAATACCACCACCACCAAACCAAACCAAACCTTTCAACTAACAGTTATCATCATCATCGGCGAGATGGCAGAAAATTTAGCGGTATTTCGTCGGTCTTTATGTTCTGAGTTCAAATTCCGCCGAGGTCGACTTCGTCTTTTATCCTTTTTGGATCGATAAGTTAAATACCAGTTGCGTACTGAGGTCGATCTAATCGACTGCCCCCCTCCTCAAAATTTCGGGCCTTGTGCCTAGAGTAGAAAATATTATCAATAACGGTGCGAAAATGCCTTTGACACCTTGGTCGATATCTGACGAGGAGTTGGTGACATTCTGTGTTTGTTCACATTCTGTGTCCGTGCATTTAGTAAGTTTTTCCACTTGACGTCCTGTATCACTTTCCCGTTCGTTTGTTTATTACTATACGGGTTTCACCTCTGAATATATATATATACGACAGGCGTGTGTGTGTGTGTGTGTGTGTTTGTCCTCCACCACCGCTTCACAGCTGCTGTTGGTGTGTTTACGTCTCCGTAACTTAGCGGTTCAGCAAAGGAGACTGATAATAAGTACTAGGCTTTAAGAAAAGAATGTCTTGGGGTCGATTCCTTCGTCTGAAATTCATCAAGGCTGTGCCCCAGCATGGTCGCAGTCTAATGACCGCAACAAGCAAAAGATAAAAGACAAAATCTGGTAAAGAAAAACTGGTCCAGGGATTACGAGGTTTCACTAGAATATAAGATTATAGATATATTGTAAGTATAGTATTATCGCCTCGAGATTATCGCCTCGAGTCCTAGGATCCCTAGGGGCCAGTTACCCGATTTCCATGCTGCATAGGTGACCGAGTTCACAACAGCTCTCCTTGAACAGTTTTGCCAATTGTGTGGGCTGGAGTAGCGTGAAATGAAGTTCTTTGTACGAACTGAAACCACGACGGCAAGATTGCGAGTGCAACACCCTAACCACTTGGTCACGCGCCTTCACGGGATGTTTGTAGAATGAAAGACTAAAAGGTTTTTCTAGAGTAAATTCGAAGAAAACTAAGAGTGCAGAAAAGTCCGTCGGAAATGAAGTCTGCAGGTAATTTAGCAGGCGTGTAATTAAGTCTTGGGGAAAATTTGATCAGCGCATTAATTGGTTATTTTTGATAATCAGCTGATAGAAAAATAAAAGTAAAAAATATAAAAAATTAATAAATATGAAGTGAAAAGAAATAAGAACGTTGATGTGATATAATTATCAAACAGATTAGTCTTCGTTTTGAAGAAGGAAGTGTCCAAGATAAAAATATAGATCATCGAATATAATTAACGGAGAGGACATTCACATGGATGGTGGGCGAGGGGTGGGGAGAGAAAAAGGCAAGAAACAACAAAAACAATGGCTGGGATAGTGTTAATACTTCAGGGATTTTTTTGTTGTTAAATCTAATTAGAAATAATGGTTAAGAAAGGACTATCTCGTTACTAGTACGCCAAATACGTTGAAATCTATAATTAGATTGTCGCTGAAAAGTTCTAATTAGTCAGAAACGTATATGTAGTTGTCATTCGTTACTTGTCGAAGCGTTCACAAATATCATCTGCATAGGTGTAGGAGTGGCTGTGTGGTAAGTAGCTTGCTTACCAACCACATGGTTCCGGGTTCAGTCCCACTGCGTGCCACCTTGGGCAAGTGTCTTCTACTATTGCCTCGGGCCAACCAAAGCCTTGCGAGTGGATTTGGTAGACGGAAACTGAAAGAAGCCCGTCGTAAATATATATATATGTGTGTGTGTGTGTGTTTGTGTGTCTGTGTTTGTCCCCCCCCCCCAACATCGCTTGACAACCGATGCTGGTGTGTTTACGTCCCCGTAACTTAGCAATTCGGCAAAGGAGACCGATAGGATAAGCACTAGGCTTACAAAGAATAAGTCCTGGGGTCGATTTGCTCGACTAAAGGCGGTGCTTCAGCATGGCCACAGTCAAAATGATTGAAACAAGTAAAAGAGTAAAAAGTCTTTGAATTAAAGTTATCTTTTCCTCAATCCCATATTTGGTAATCTACCAGCCATTCGACAGTGAGAGAGAGGTTTAATTCTTATTGTTGCTTCGAGATATGTAATCGTTAAATATATATAGGGAGAGAGAGAGCAGTCCCGGGGTTTACATTGTAGATTGGTTCCATGGGGGAGATGAAAACCAAAATCGCCTGAAGTCAGAGAGATGTTTAGTTAATAATAATAATAATAATAATAAAGCAGAAACAAAATTTCAACAACTGTCTATTGAAAGGGAAATAATAAATGATTTTCACGCATGTGTGTGTGTGTGTGTGTGTGTGTGTGTGAGAGAGAGAGAGAGTGAGTGTTATATGCAGTCAGATACACTCACGGCCAGAATGTACAAACACACACACACTCACAGAATGACAAGCAGACACATGACTGTGCCAAGTAAACACATACACTCACGCATGTACATATAACAGCCACGCACAAAACACACGTACGTAGTCACATACACAAACACACGACATATAAACAACCACGCACACACAGCAAAAAGCCACTCTTCCACATCTCTCTATCCTTCTTTCTTCCTTTCTCACACACACACACACTACACAGAACGTCTTATCTTGCATTCGCTGCGCCGTCTTAAAACACCTCTTAAGCCCACCATCAAACTTCCGGTCAGTCAACGGTCAGTAAATATATACCAATTCCACGTGATTCCTTCGTCAATATTATCCCCTTTATAACCTTTCTTTAACAGTTTTTTCCTTCCTTTCGTTCCACTCTAATTCTATTCCAAAAATGGACAATATCCGAAGCATCTTAACAACTATTTGCATTTCTCTGAGCGTCGACTTCATAATTTTAATTGTGAAATTATCCTGACTTGTTACTGTTTATTTCTTTTCATTCTTCAATGTACAAATAAATAAACAACAATGAAATACACACACATACACACACACGCACACACACATACATATTTATAAGCTAGCAACCTGAAACTTCGAAGTCACTGTCACGACTCTCTTGTAAGAGTATAATAGACACGTACTCTACTGAAAAGTACTGAGTAATTTTTCAATTTCACGTAAAATGTTTTTTATTATAAGTCGACATAGAACAAGCGTTGATATAAATGTGTTTGTGAACTGACACTCAGTCGGTTACGACAACGAGAGTTCCAGTTGATTTGAGCAATGGAATAGCTCGCTCGTGAAATTAATGTGCACGTGACTGAGCACTCCACAGGCATGCGTACTCTTAAGGTTGTTCTCCGGGAGATTCAACATGACACTGAGTGTGACAAGGTTGGCCCCCTCTTGAATTACAAGTACAACTCATTTTTGCCAGCTGAGTGGACTGGAGCAATGTGGAATAAAGTGTCTTGCTCAAGAACACAGCACGGCGCCTGAAATCGAACTCACGACCCACTAAGCCACGCGCCTTCACTTACGTACATGTATGCAAATATACACATACATACACACGGCTTACTAATGAGAAACAGGAGGAAAAGTACTCTGTCCTGGGGATAGGATCCTTAATCATTATTATGTGGGGTCAGTCGCCAAAACAGGAGAATTTCGGCAGAATCGTTACACCTTGGTCATTTTTTCCGGATCTTTACGTTCTACGTTCAAATGCCACCAAGGCTGACTTTCCGTTTCATCCTTTCGGAGCCGATAAAATAAGGTAGCAGTCAAGTACTGCGGTCGATGAGATCGATTTGAACCCCAGCCTTACAATTGCTGGCCTCGTACTAAAATCTGAAAGAATTATTTTTACTACTATCACTGCTTTTAGTAGTAACAGTCCTAAGCAGCGGCTGCCCTGTACCTTCCTACGGCCCCCTACAAACAGCAACGGCGACTGGACGGTTTAACATTCAGTGCCTTGGCCATGGTACCCAGCAAGGTGTTTTATCGCAGGCCGAGCACGAACCACCGACCTCCATGTTCATGCTATTTATTGGCTTATTATTTCCTGATACTATTCTCGGCACGGCCTCCCTCCTGTCTCTACAGTGGGCTCTATATGTATATGTGTGTATGTACGTATGTAGATGTATGCATGTATATATATATGTATGTATGCATGTATATATATGCATGCATGTATGTATATATATATATAAGTGTATGTATATGTGTGCATATATATACATATATATACATGCATATATATATACATACATACGTATATAGATACACACACACACACACACACACACACACACACACCACACACACACACATATATATATATATAAAAGTGTGTATGTATATGTGTGCATTTATATACATATATATACATAATCACATATAGATATATACACATATGTATATATATATATATATATATATGCTTGTATGTATGCGTTTGAAATTTGTTCGTGTAAGGACACATGTACCCGTGAATGTGTGTGTGTATGTGTGTATACATATTGGTGCATGCGCATGCGCAGTTTATGCTATAATCGCGACGGAAGGTGAGGGTGGGATATATATATATACTTCAGTGTCACATTCTCTCTGCGTGTAACTCTGTGTCTTTCCCTTGCTCTCACTATTACTCTCCCTCTCTTTCTATCTCTCCCTCTCTCTCCCTCTCTCTCTCTCTCTCTTCCTCTTTCTCTGTATGAGGTGTATACGTCTGTATGTCATAGTGCCGTTTCTATAGGACTGTATAATAGTTAAAAGTATGTGTGTGTGTGAGCATTAGCAACTGTATATGCGAGTATGCATGAAAGCAAATACGTATGTATGTATGCACGTATGTACGTAGGTATGTTTGTATGTGTGAATGTATGCATGTTAATATATGGGTATGTACGTGCATATATATATATATACACGCACAGACATATACATATGAATGTGTATAGCTGTGTATTTATTTATGTATGTATGTATGTATGTATGCGTGTGTACATGTATGCATGTATGTGTGTATGTATGCTTCTTTATGCAACTGGTCGAAAAGAGACAGACAAGTGCAAGATTAGATGCAGTCGATAATATATAAGGGTTAAAATGAATCGGTTGAAGTCAATAGTCACGTGATAAAAATCTTTCTTCGGAACCAGCAGACGACCAATACTGAGAACGAACTGGAACGAAAGAGTATGCAATAATAATAATAAAATAATAATAATAATAATAATAATAATTTGCTTGTCAGTTGTTTGACCTTAACCAGTTGAGCATGTCCCTTAGTGGCGGACGATACGTACATCTCTGACCACGAGCAGAAGTAGTGGGGAAGCATCATAGCCGTGTGTTGAAATGAATTCTTAGAGGTTTGGATAATTCAGCTTTGGGAACATGGGTGTTTCGTTCAACATCCTTAAACAATCCTTATTCAGGGACCTTTTGAGTGGGATGGGCTACTCGACCAGAAGAAAGTTCTAACTGGGCCTCCACCTGCAAGGTCATGTGCTGTTAATCTTGATATGAGATCACCATGTCGCGCACATATGGTTGTGATGCATGTGCCTGGTGTACCCTTATCAGACGGGTAGTCATGATGGGTATATTGGGCTTCGTATATTTTACCCCAGTGTCACTTTGATGGCATGCACTGCTCTCTCACTCAATAATAATAAGAAGAATTACTAACGATGATGGTGATGATAATCTTTTCTTCTATAAGCACAAGGCCTGAAATTTTGCAGGAGGAAGATAGTCGGTTAGATAGGGCCCAAGGCTGAAAGATAGTCGGTTAGATAGGGCCCAAAGTTGAAAGATAGTCGGTTAGATAGGGCCCAAGGTTGAAAGATAGTCGGTTAGATAGGGCCCAAGGTTGAAAGATAGTCGGTTAGATAGGGCCCAAGGTTGAAAGATAGTCGGTTAGATAGGGCCCAAGGTTGAAAGATAGTCGGTTAGATAGGGCCCAAGGTTGAAAGATAGTCGTTTAGATAGGGCCCAAGGTTGAAAGATAGTCGGTTAGATAGGGCCCAAGGCTGAAAGATAGTCGGTTAGATAGGGCCCAAGGCTGAAAGATAGTCGTTTAGATAGGGCCCAAGGTTGAAAGATAGTCGGTTAGATAGGGCCCAAGGTTGAAAGATAGTCGTTTAGATAGGGCCCAAGGTTGAAAGATAGTCGGTTAGATAGGGCCCAAGGCTGAAAGATAGTCGGTTAGATAGGGCCCAAGGTTGAAAGATAGTCGGTTAGATAGGGCCCAAGGTTGAAAGATAGTCGGTTAGATAGGGCCCAAGGTTGAAAGATAGTCGGTTACATAGGGCCCAAGGTTGAAAGATAGTCGGTTAGATAGGGCCCAAGGTTGAAAGATAGTCGGTTAGATAGGGCCCAAGGCTGAAAGATAGTCGGTTAGATAGGGCCCAAGGCTGAAAGATAGTCGTTTAGATAGGGCCCAAGGTTGAAAGATAGTCGGTTAGATAGGGCCCAAGGTTGAAAGATAGTCGTTTAGATAGGGCCCAAGGTTGAAAGATAGTCGGTTAGATAGGGCCCAAGGCTGAAAGATAGTCGGTTAGATAGGGCCCAAGGTTGAAAGATAGTCGGTTAGATAGGGCCCAAGGTTGAAAGATAGTCGGTTAGATAGGGCCCAAGGCTGAAAGATAGTCGGTTAGATAGGGCCCAAGGTTGAAAGATAGTCGGTTAGATAGGGCCCAAGGTTGAAAGATAGTCGGTTAGATAGGACCCAAGGTTGAAAGATAGTCGGTTAGATAGGGCCCAAGGCTGAAAGATAGTCGGTTAGATAGGGCCCAAGGCTGAAAGATAGTCGGTTAGATAGGGCCCAAGGTTGAAAGATAGTCGGTTAGATAGGGCCCAAGGCTGAAAGATAGTCGGTTAGATAGGGCCCAAGGTTGAAAGATAGTCGGTTAGATAGGGCCCAAGGTTGAAAGATAGTCGGTTAGATAGGGCCCAAGGTTGAAAGATAGTCGGTTAGATAGGGCCCAAGGTTGAAAGATAGTCGGTTAGATAGGGCCCAAGGCTGAAAGATAGTCGGTTAGATAGGGCCCAAGGTTGAAAGATAGTCGGTTAGATAGGGCCCAAGGTTGAAAGATAGTCGGTTAGATAGGGCCCAAGGTTGAAAGATAGTCGGTTAGATAGGGCCCAAGGTTGAAAGATAGTCGGTTAGATAGGGCCCAAGGTTGAAAGATAGTCGGTTAGATAGGGCCCAAGGTTGAAAGATAGTCGGTTAGATAGGGCCCAAGGCTGAAAGATAGTCGGTTAGATAGGGCCCAAGGTTGAAAGATAGTCGGTTAGATAGGGCCCAAGGTTGAAAGATAGTCGGTTAGATAGGGCCCAAGGTTGAAAGATAGTCGGTTAGATAGGGCCCAAGGCTGAAAGATAGTCGGTTAGATAGGGCCCAAGGTTGAAAGATAGTCGTTTAGATAGGGCCCAAGGTTGAAAGATAGTCGTTTAGATAGGGCCCAAGGTTGAAAGATAGTCGTTTAGATAGGGCCCAAGGTTGAAAGATAGTCGGTTAGATAGTGCCCAAGGCTGAAAGATAGTCGGTTAGATAGGGCCCAAGGTTGAAAGATAGTCGGTTAGATAGGGCCCAAGGTTGAAAGATAGTCGGTTAGATAGGGCCCAAGGTTGAAAGATAGTCGGTTAGATAGGGCCAAGGCTGAAAGATAGTCGGTTAGATAGGGCCCAGGTTGAAAGATAGTCGGTTAGATAGGGCCCAAGGTTGAAAGATAGTCGGTTAGATAGGGCCCAAGGCTGAAAGATAGTCGTTTAGATAGGGCCCAAGGTTGAAAGATAGTCGGTTAGATAGGGCCCAAGGTTGAAAGATAGTCGGTTAGATAGGGCCCAAGGTTGAAAGATAGTCGGTTAGATAGGGCCCAAGGCTGAAAGATAGTCGTTTAGATAGGGCCCAAGGTTGAAAGATAGTCGGTTAGATAGGGCCCAAGGCTGAAAGATAGTCGTTTAGATAGGGCCCAAGGTTGAAAGATAGTCGGTTAGATAGGGCCCAAGGCTGAAAGATAGTCGGTTAGATAGGGCCCAAGGTTGAAAGATAGTCGGTTACATAGGGCCCAAGGTTGAAAGATAGTCGGTTAGTAGGGCCAAGGTTGAAAGATAGTCGGTTAGATAGGGCCCAAGGTTGAAAGATAGTCGGTTAGATGGGCCCAAGGTTGAAAGATAGTCGGTTAGATAGGGCCCAAGGCTGAAAGATAGTCGGTTAGATAGGGCCCAAGGTTGAAAGATAGTCGGTTAGATAGGGCCCAAGGCTGTTGAAAGATAGTCGGTTAGATAGGGCCCAGGTTGAAAGTAGTCGGTTAGATAGGGCCAAGGTTGAAAGGTAGTCGGTTAGATAGGGCCAAGTTGAAAGATAGTCGGTTAGATAGGGCCAAGGCTGAAAGATAGTCGGTTAGATAGGGCCCAAGGTTGAAAGATAGTCGGTTAGATAGGGCCCAAGGTTGAAAGATAGTCGGTTAGATAGGGCCCAAGGTTGAAAGATAGTCGGTTAGATAGGGCCCAAGGCTGAAAGATAGTCGGTTAGATAGGGCCCAAGGCTGAAAGATAGTCGGTAGATAGGGCCCAAGGTGAAAGATAGTCGGTTAGATAGGGCCCAAGGTTGAAAGATAGTCGGTTAGATAGGCCCAAGGCTGAAAGATAGTCGGTTAGATAGGGCCCAAGGCTGAAAGATAGTCGTTTAGATAGGGCCCAAGGTTGAAAGATAGTCGTTTAGATAGGGCCCAAGGTTGAAAGATAGTCGGTTAGATAGGGCCAAGGCTGAAAGATAGTCGGTTAGATAGGGCCCAAGGTTGAAAGATAGTCGGTTAGATAGGGCCCAAGGTTGAAAGATAGTCGGTTAGATAGGGCCAAGGTTGAAATATAGTCGGTTAGATAGGGCCCAAGGTTGAAAGATAGTCGGTTAGATAGGGCCAAGGCTGAAAGATAGTCGGTTAGATAGGGCCCAAGGTTGAAAGATAGTCGTTTAGATAGGGCCCAAGGTTGAAAGATAGTCGTTTAGATAGGGCCCAAGGTTGAAGATAGTCGGTTAGATAGGGCCCAAGGCTGAAAGATAGTCGGTTAGATAGGGCCCAAGGTTGAAACATAGTCGGTTAGATAGGGCCCAAGGTGAAAGATAGTCGGTTAGATAGGGCCCAAGGCTGAAAGATAGTCGGTTAGATAGGGCCCAAGGTTGAAAGATAGTCGGTTAGATAGGCCCAAGGCTGAAAGATAGTCGGTTAGATAGGGCCCAAGGTGAAAGATAGTCGGTTAGATAGGGCCCAAGGTTGAAAGATAGTCGGTTAGATAGGGCCCAAGGTTGAAAGATAGTCGGTTAGATAGGGCCCAAGGTTGAAAGATAGTCGGTTAGATAGGGCCCAAGGTGAAAGATAGTCGGTTAGATAGGGCCCAAGGCTGAAAGATAGTCGGTTAGATAGGGCCCAAGGTTGAAAGATAGTCGGTTAGATAGGGCCCAAGGTCGAAAGATAGTCGGATAGGGCCCAAGGTTGAAAGATAGTCGGTTAGATAGGGCCCAAGGTTGAAAGATAGTCGGTTAGATAGGGCCCAAGGTTGAAAGATAGTCGGTTAGATAGGGCCCAAGGTTGAAAGATAGTCGGTTAGATAGGGCCCAAGGTTGAAAGATAGTCGGTTAGATAGGGCCCAAGGTTGAAAGATAGTCGGTTAGATAGGGCCCAAGGTTGAAAGATAGTCGGTTAGATAGGGCCCAAGGTTGAAAGATAGTCGGTTAGATAGGGCCCAAGGTTGAAAGATAGTCGGTTAGATAGGGCCCAAGGTTGAAAGATAGTCGGTTAGATAGGGCCCAAGGTTGAAAAGCAAAAGATGTCGCTATGCGTTCTGTCTGTTGTGCGGACGATTCTTTTAGTTCGCTGCATTAACAACGACGACGACGATGATGATGATTTCAAGGTAACGAATGACGATGATAATGCAAAGACAGGATAAAGTGTGGGGATTTACATAGAATGAAATGATAATAATGTGTGTGTATGTGTATTGATGTGGGTGTATGCACCTTATAAGATCTTGAACACGGAGGGCAAATGCTCTCTCCCTCTCTAATAATCTCAATTCGCTACAAAAGTTCCAAGAGATACAATGAAAAGCAAAGCACGTTAAAAAGTGGATTTACAAAGAGGTAAAACGGTGAGATGGAGAAAGTTATAGGAAAACGAAGACAAGGGTAAATGGCGTAATACAATATGGAAGAGAAGGAGTTGACAATAAGTAAAAATGAACACACGAATGCTTGTTCAGAATGAATTAAAATAAAGTATAATAAAACGTAAAAGAAGATATATGGTACTCCGTCGGTTAGGAGGATGAATGTTCCAGTTGATCTGATCAATGGAACAGCCTGCTCATGAAATTAACGTGTAAGTGGCTGAGCACTCCACAGACATGTGTACCTCTCATGTAGTTCGTAGGGAGATTCAGCGTGACACAGGATGTGACAAGGCTGACCCTTTGAAATACGGGTACAATTCGTTTTTGCCAGCTGGGTGGACTGGAGCAATGTGAAATAAAAGTGTCTGGCTCAAGGGCATATCGCGCCGCCGGGAATCGAACTCACGGTCTTACTTAACCATGCGCCTTCAAATAAATATTTATGTAAACGTCTGCATCAAGGCTGCCGACTGCTTTGTTTATGTTTACCCTCCAAAATGCTTCTCTAATTCCTCGTTGGTGCCAGTTGAGTGAATGTTGGATTTTGGGATACAAAAGCTAAGTTTCCAGAACCCGCTCAGTGACAGTTATTTTGCAAATCCACGTCATCCCACATTTATCGTCAGCGTCGCTCCGATCATGCACATCATGTCAATTAGTCAAATCCCAAGTCTCAAGTGTTGAGAATAAAACGGATGCCTACTGACAAGGGATTATTGGAAACAGGCAAATGATTTTCTACGCCATTACGTCAAATGCAATTATAGTGAATTACGACAGAAGGAAATCGCAAATTACTCTGCTAAAATTAACAATGAATGTTAGACTTTCACGCCTAATTACAGAAGTCAAAGTAAAATTTATGACCGAATTCCTTCACTGATTAACTTGCTCCGAAGTTTTGTTGGCATTTTTAAAGTATTGCATACTAGTTGCCAGCATATTTCACAAAAATATCGTTCTTACAAAAGAAATCCTTCCTCATCCGCCTCCAGCAGACTTTTAGAGGTAACAAAAGTATGAGACAACTACTGACCAGTACTTGTAATCGTAATCAAATCCCCAAACGCTGTACTCCTAAAAAAACGGTCGCACGAGAAGTAATCCCTGTTCGTTGTGCAACTGCATGTGTTGGGTCAACTCAATGGCAAATTAAAACAGAAAAATTACGAGTTATACAGGTGTGGAGGCGCGTGGATTAGTGGTTAGGGTGTTGAACTCATGATCGTAAGGTTATGGTTTCGATTCCTGGACCGGACGATGCATTGTGTTCTTGAGCAAAACACTTCATCTCACTTTGCTCCAGTCCACTCAGCTAATGGTTAGGATGTTGCACTCATGACTTCTAGATTGTGGTTTCGATTCCTGGACCGGGTGACGTGTTGTGTTCTTGAGCAAAACACTTCATTTCACATTGCTCCAGTCCACTCAGCTGGCAAAAACGAATAATCCTGCGACGGACCGGCGTCCCGTCCAGGTGGGGAATTTCCACGCCACTGAAACCGGGAGACCGACCATTATGAGCCTGGCATGGCTCGAGAAGGAACATACAGAAGGTAGGACATGCAAAGATTCTCATTGAACGTACGCAGCTGAATGCAGCAGACACAACTTGATTTCTGTTGGTTGCACAACAGAACAACTCGAACAAAAAAACTGAAACTGGCATCGGTAGAATGTCAGGCGGAAAACGCTATTTACACGGAATAATAATGTCAAAGCTATTTACACGGAATAATAATGTCAAAGCTATTTACACGGAATAATAATGTCAAAGCTATTTACACGGAATAATAATGTCAAAGCTATTTACACGGAATAATAATGTCAAAGCTATTTACACGGAATAATAATGTCAAAGCTATTTACACGGAATAATAATGTCAAAGCTATTTACACGGAATAATAATGTCAAAGCTATTTACACGGAATAATAATGTCAAAGCTATTTACACGGAATAATAATGTCAAAGCTATTTACACGGAATAATAATGTCAAAGCTATTTACACGGAATAATAATGTCAAAGCTATTTACACGGAATAATAATGTCAAAGCTATTTACACGGAATAATAATGTCAAAGCTATTTACACGGAATAATAATGTCAAAGCTATTTACACGGAATAATAATGTCAAAGCTATTTACACGGAATAATAATGTCAAAGCTATTTACACGGAACTTGCCGGTCATGTTACTGCAAATAACTGCAAATTCGCCGACCACCTGGAAATACAGATTCTCAAAAAATATTCCTAAACCACTGAACTCTCAGTCCTCAAAGGATGAGCATAAACAGACTTGTGAGTTACTAGCATCACGCTCCGGAGTGATGAGCAAAATGACAGATTTCCGTCAGATCATACAAATCTTTCTCTGTTTCATTTTCTCCTTTTATTGTTTGTTTCTTCTTTTCTTTTTTTTTTGTTTTTGTTTTTCTTTTCTTGTTTTAACTAACAAATTGTGAAACAGCGAAAATTGATGACGTATTTTCGCTTAGAAATTAACGTAGGACAGTCAAGATGAAATGTTGAACGACTGCATTTCTGAGTATTTTTCATTTAATATTTTCAACCTGAGGAAGGCAAACATTCTGTCCAAATATGTTCCGTTCAATAAACAAAGTCCATTTATGCTTCATTACAAATCGCATAGTGTCTTGTGAATGAATAATAATAATAATAATCTTTTTTACTAAATTTGGTGGGGGTGGGAATAGTCGATTACATCGACCCCGGTGTTAATAATAATAATAATAATAATAATAATAATGGTTTCGATTACAGTGTTCAAGTGGCACTTATTTTATCGACTCAGAAAGAATTAAAGGTAAAGTCGACCTCGGTGGAATCTGAATCCAAACGTAGCGACGGGCGAAATACGGCTAAGCATTTCGTCCAGCGCGCTGTTGATTCTACCAGCTCGCCGCCTTAATAATAATAATAATTATTATTATTATTATTATTATTATTATAAAAAGATGCCCTGATGCAGTACCAGTCAGTGGCTCTCATGGCTTCTGATCTTAACTGATTGGAAGTGTTATCATATACATTGTTTTGTCTTGGTATAAAAGATGGGCTACAGCAAATATTCTGCTCAATACCACAGATTTGCTTGTCAGTTGTTTGACCTTAACCAGTTGAGCATGTCCCTTAGTGGCTGATGATATGTACATCTCTGATCACGAGCAGAAGTAGTGGGGGAGCATCATAGCCATGTGTTGAGAGGAATTCCTTGGAATATGAATAATTCGTCTCTGGAAAAATGGGTGTTTTGTTCATCATCCTTAAAACAAACCTTATTCAGAGACCTTTTGAGTGGGGTGGGCTTCTCGACTTGAAGAATACTCTAAATGGGTCCCACCTGCAAAGTCATGCACTGTTTATCTTGATATGAGATTACCATGTCGTGCACATGTGTTTGTGATGCATGTGCTTTGTGTACCCTTATCAGACGGGTAGTCATGATGGGTATATTGGGTTTCGTAGAAAACTATTACAACATAAACCACCATAGAACTACAGAAATAGTTCAGAAGCAAGGAAAACTAGTACAAAAAGCCACAAAACACGAACAAAAAACCTGTATGCTGTTTTTAAGGAATAGAAAAGAAGAAGTGATGGTACCTAACAACCATGAAGAAAAAGAAGGAACAACAGAAGCTGGTAAAACAAGTGAAATCCAAACTAAAACTTGAAAAGCAACGTTTCATGATAAAACAATGACAAGAAAAGCCCCTTCATGGAAAATACTGGGTTAAGCTGAAGAGAAAAGAAATAGACAAAGCAAAATCCCAACAATGGCTGAGAAGCTCAGGACTCAAAGCAGAGACTGAAGGATTTTTAATTGCAGCACAAGAGCAAAGCATTCCCACCAGAAATCAGCAAAAACATGTAATGA
>NW_021832821.1:2500-10000 GCF_006345805.1 Octopus sinensis
CTGGAGATGAAAAATGAATTGTCTAGAATAACACCAGGCTGAAGCTAGCCCCAGGAAGCGTGAGAACATACCAAAATAACAACCGTAACAGAATATTCATGCCAAATATATTATTAACTGTGTCTGGTGAATTTCAAAGACAGTATTTATTATGAATGACGACCACGCAAGCAGACCATTTATTATCCAGTGTAATACTGCTAGCTGGTGAAACTGAATAACAAAAAAAAAACACCATGTGAGGCCAAAAGTAGCCAACAAAAACGGGCGGCATTCGAACGAAACAACACCAAACCTTATCTGTCTTTGGTTGCCTGTACAAAACTGCATGAGCTTCGGTGACATCCTTTACGCGCATACACCTTACCTTCTCGACATTTCATTATCTAACTTAAATTTTTTTCGGGTTCCCTGCAAAATTCCTCGAACGGAAAATCAGTTATTGATTTTGATGTTAAAACCATTTGGATAACTTCTTTTCCTACAAGAAACCCAGTTTTATACGTATGAAATTTTGAAGCTGTGGAATAGATGAACTAAATTTATTAACAAAACTACTTTGATAAATATAAATTCTTCTATGACAAATAAATTTGTTTTATTTCCATCTTCCAGAAACACTAGAATTTTCTGGACAGCCTAATATTTCTAATGCTTGATGACTGGTTTGTATCTCTGAAATTCTTAGAGTTCTAAGGTTTCATTAGATTTCCCAGAAGAATGGAACTTTCAGGTTACTAGGTTGAAAGTAATGTCGATAAAATCATCTTAAGGAAAATGTCACATGTTATCTTAGACTGAAGCTTATAATCGAATCTGAAGCAACATCAGTTTTTCCACTTCAGAGATGGTAACACACTTCCACACCTGCAATACTTTTGACAGAAATTCTGAATTCATCTTATTCTGCAAATATGCATAAAAATTGTACTTTCGAAATGTAAACAACATAAAAACAAACAAACTAGCCAACCTTTAAGTCTCACCAAATCGCTTCTTTTTTCGACAGTAATTTACATCGCTTTCGGTGATAATTTATTTATATATTTTCAGTTTTATATGATGTTTACCCATTATTTAGGCTTCGTGAATCCAAAATATTGCAAAACCATGCTTTTACCGGCATATTTCCGTTGTATTTTTTTTCGCTTCTTTTCCTTCCTATTTCTGTTTTTCTTCTTATTATTTTTCTAGTTTCTTTCTATCTTTCTAATCTCAATCTCCAGCTACACAGGTGTGATAATGTATATCATGAGTGAATTGCTTTCATATCATATTCTATAAGTTTTCCATAAGCAATTTTAAATTAGCTTAAGAAAAAACCAACAGATTTTAAAAATAACTACCCTTTAAAATCATGTTCATTAATATATGCTCATTATTTGAGGCGGCGGTGGCGGCGGCGGCCAACTGGCCGAATCGCTATTACACCGGGACAAATGCTTAGCGGTATTTCGTTCGTCTTTACACTTTGAGTTCAAATTCAGGCGAGAACTACTTTACTTGTTGTGCACTGGGGGGGGGGGGCGATGTAATCTACTTACCCGTCCCCAGAAACTGCTGGCCTTGTGCCAAAATTTGAAACCAATAAAGTGCTCATAATTATATTGAGGTCCAAATTCCACTTCAGCTCCCCAAAAGACATAATTCTACTGATTTTTTATGCAGCGTTTTGCTTTAGTTTTATGTATATCAACGTACATTACTCCATCTCTTTTCTCACTCTCTCCCCCTTCACTCCTACTCTTTCGTTATCACTCAAGTCACTTCCCCGAAAAATACATCTATGAATGTTACATCAGTGATTATGGTGCTGGATGACAAACATTTGGTTCTGAGTTCCAACCCTGGATCGTGCGGCACATTCTGACCTTGGGAATATCACATAATCGCCCGTAGTTCCAGCATCCTCGACTGAAAATGAGTGCCAATGCTAGTGCATCTCTCTCTCACCCCCTCTCTCTCTCTCAACTTGTCGCATCTTCGATATTCTTCTGGGTCAAAGTGTAGGGTGGAGCGAGAGTAGGTCTCAGTATATCTCTCCATCCGTGACTACATCATAAGAACTTAAAACAATGAATGCAGAGTACAGCTAAAACTTTACGTTCTTTTGTCAACCATTAAAATCTCCGTTACTTAAAAGCTAACACACCTAAAAAACACACTTTATTACAAAGGTTCATATGCTGGAAATTTGAGCATTAATCTTCATATTCTCAAAACAAAAGATTAAGTATCCCATTAATATCCAAATGGAACCAACAACAACTAAACTGTATGACGCAGCTGCTGACAAACATACACCTTAAACCTAACGAAATTTTTTGTGAGCCCCTATGACCTGTAGATGATACACTTGAACAGACACAATCGATTACAACGTTCTAGATGTATGACTTTATTCTGAGCAATAACACAACCCCAATTTTAAACAATAAAATATTCTCCATAACACCTCTACATCACGACCTACGCTACAATATAGTTAGCATTAAACAGAGCTCAGATTACCCGAGGAAATTCTATCTAAACAGAGACTATATAAAGCTAAGATATGTACCACAGTCCGATGATGGTTTAGTTGGCTGCAACTTCGAAGTCACTGTCATTATCATTCTTACTAAAGAATGGCAAAATTTGTATTCCACCAAAAGCATTGAGTAATCCTTCAGTTTAATGTAAATACTCACACACACACACACACACACACACACACACACACCCACACATTTTCATTACGTACACGCTCACGTATATCTTATATATAGTGTATGAATGGAATATACACAGAAACACTGATGACGAGACGCATCAGTAACATCTGCCAATCCTGAGACAGCTTAAACCAAAAATATCCAAAGTCTTCCTCAACCATTGCCGATATTCTTAAAAACAGTAACATTTATGATAAATAAACCAAAAACTGTTGATATCACCAATATCACTAATACCACCACATTCGTATATCGAATACACATAATCAGTACTTTATCTGAGATATTTACAAGATTATCCTCTTCTAATTTACCGACTGCTTTCGTATTTCATTTTGGATTTGGTTAATGTATTCTTTTTTTTACCTCTGTTTCTTTGAAACTTGGATTTCTTAATCCTACCATTAAAAGATTGACTGCATCAAAGATTGTGCTCAGTGTTTACACATCTTATAGAACAGCTTAAGTAAAAATGACACGGATTATGTCAGATAACCTTCCAAAATCACAATTAGTATATTTTTCAAGCTAAATGCTAAAACCGCATTTCTTTTGATGTTCGATTAGATTCTCGTTCTCTTTTAGAAAGTTAACCACCAGAGGCCATATTTACGTAATTAAGATTTTTTTTATTGTTTGTATTTTACTGAAAGTTCAGAGCTGTAAGTGGTTGTAAAATGAAGTTTCGGATCGCTATTAGAGCAACGACCGAGTTGATTAGAAAGTGTTCCAAGCGGAAATGTTACACTGACGTCAGCTGTTGTTGCTCTCGTTGTGTAGTCTCATATCTGCCTTGATTTACTACAGCTATAATTACAGGCCTTGTACACGTGACCTCATGATGGCGAGATAGCAGAATCGTTGGAGCATCGCAAAAATATGCCCTGCAGTATTTCTTCTGGTTCTTTATATTCTAATTTCAAACACCGCTGATGTCAACGTTGTCTTTCATCTGTTCAGAGTCGATTAAGTCAAGCAGCACTCAAATAACGAACTCAAGTGCACCGAGGAAAACCATTCTCTCAACAAATAATGTTTTAATTAAAACGATGAGATATACATGACCATCTCGACCTTTTTACGTTTAGGAATATATTGTCCAAAGTGTCCTCGATTGTTAAAGATGGTAGGGTGTAATTTAAGGGATCCTTAGCTTATATTTCATGTATATGAGCGGCTGTGCAGGGATTCCAAATCGTCTCCATTACTTTGAGTATAACTGCTGTTGGTAGCAGACTGACATGAAGAAAAACTTGGAAGTTCATTTATGTGGATGTTTACAGTGAAAGAAATATATATCATAGCTTTCTGTTGTTTAATGGTCCTGTTTCTTCATAATGTAGGACCAGCCACCAGAGGGGGCTGCTCAGCGTACGGCTGGTGCTCAATTTCAGCTGCGTTGGCTAAAGTGAAACGAAATGCATTGCTAAAGAACACAACGCGCCAACTAGTCCAGGAATCGAAACCACGCCATTAAAATCGTGATATGAACACCCTAACAACTTGGCCACACACCTCTACTAGTTGTTATGTATTCAGCAAACTGTATTCCAGGTGTCTGTGCACACACACATATTTGTTAGTAGTCGTAGCTGAGTATGCGTGTGCATGTGTGTGTGTGTGTGTGTGTGTGTGTGTGTGTGTTTATGGGATTATGGTGGTTGGGTGAGGAGCAAACAGACACTTGAGCTTTCACAACGGGAGGCTCTCCAGTACATACATGCAGACAGTATTGAGGCGTAAACAAACAGTGAGACGTACACAAACAATAAGCGTTGTGTATAATAATAATATTGATAATAATAATAATAATAATAATAATAATAATAATAATAATAATGATAATAATAATAATAATAATAATGATAATGATAATAATAATAATAACAACAACAATAATAATAATAACAATAATAATAATAATAATAATAATAATAATAATAATAATAATAATGATAATGATAATAATAATAATAATAACAATAATAATATAATAATAATAATAATAATAATAATAATAATAATAATAATAACAATAATAATAGTAACAACAACAATGATAATAATAATATTAAAAATAATAATAATAAGTGAATATACATATATATATATATGTGTACATGTATATATATATATACATACATGCATACATATCTATAAATGTACTTATGTATATATACATACATAAAAGTATACTTACATATACATACACTCACAGACAGACACAGACACATATATACTAACACGACCACACGCACACACGCACAAACACACATTTTCTTGTTTTATGGACTGTTTGGAGAAATAATTTTTTAAAATCTCTTTATTTTTATACGGGAAAAGCAGTGTGCATACGTACATACCTATATATGTGTGTATCAATTGTGAGGAAGAGGGTATTTATGTATATGATGTTCTGCGAGTTAGTATATAAGTATGTCTATACATAATGTATACATACATACATACATACATTCATACATACATACATACATACATACATAATACATACATACATACATATATATATGCATACATACACACACACACACACATATATATATATATATATATTAAATGGATGAACTATAAAACTATTTCACACATACAGTAAGAGCCATACCCATAATATATATATATATTATATATATATATATATATATATATATATCATATAGTATGTGAGCATGTGTTTACGTATTCTAGATATGAATAGAAGCGTGTATACATCAGTGTGGGTGCATGTGTGTGTATGCGTGCGTGTGTGAGAGTGTGCTTGTGTATAAAAAGTTCTCTCCACCATCAAGAATTTACGCGTAGGATGCAACAGCATGGCGTCATACCAAGTCTCTTTTACCGAAGCCTTGAATCGAACCAAGCCATGTGTGTGAAATTAAACACCTCTGATGAAAACACTTCAGGCCTTTTGCTTAAAGCGGTAAGGGACCCCCACATGGAAAAGAGGGAAAGCAATACACAAAAAAGAAGCAGAACAATTTTTGTCAATTTGGAGACCGCCATGTCAGGAGTAGAGACACGTGTCTCATGAAGTCTGAATAAAATACTGGCTTTCTTTAGCATTTTACGTAGTCATATACTACACGATGGCCCCAACGCAGTTTCGAGCGATGTCATGATTTGGTTACTATTTGAAAGCGGACTTGTCTCTTCAGTCCTGCTGCACATCCGCACCCTTCCGCATAATCAATGAAGTTGCAATGATGGGCGCTTCTTGCAGTAGATGTTCAAAGAAATACTACCAACGCTGGCACATGCCTTCATTCCATCATGGAAACTTTCATTTAGTCTTTTGCCGTTTTCGGCTACGGGCTGCCAAATTACGCAACACATAAATGAGATGCTAAAAATGAAGCAAGGCCGTGTGTGATGCTTCTTAAAGCGAGAAAAGGCAGGGTTAAGACCTGTGCAGCGTTACTACCACTCTCTAAACAAGGTATGCAATTTGTCCCGAGACGAAGAGCTGATCTACGTCATTGGATAAAGAGAACGTAGTAAGAGATAGAGTGGAGTTTTCTTCTAGAAAGATTCCTGAACAAAGACCTCGGGTCTCCTACTCCCAGCTGTTGGATGACCGTAAACTCTACTGAGTTCGACCATACCTTGACAGGTTTTGTTTTCTGTCTTGCAGAATGTCTAACAAAAACCACGCTCTTTACCAAGAAGATCAGGTGGGGGTTGCCCATTTACTGACCGACGGCGCCGCCATGCGACAGATTGTACTGGGTTTAGCACTAAGCATGACATTCGTGCATACATTCACGTATACAGGCATACGTACAGGTATGCAGATGTACGCTTGCACAGACGTATATATATATATATATATATATACATATGTATCTCTCTCTCTCACTATCTATCTATTTACCTATCTATTTATCTATCTATCCATCTCTCTATCTAGCCCTCTCTTCCTCCATCTTTCTCTCTCTTATATATGTATTGTGTGTGTCCATATATTTACATATATGTGTATATATATATATATATATATATATGATATATATATATATAATATATAGAAACATATATATATATGATATATATATATATATAATATATGTATATATGTATATATATATAGGCCTACGCATATATATGAGCGTGTGTGTGTGTGCGCTTGTTCACATATACTCTTGCTCACCATTTCTGTTTGCAAATCGTTGTAGACTTAAATGAAAACCAATGTATTGCATCAACATATTTGAAATATATTTAAATAACAATATTAAATATATCTAAATTACATGAAATAGAGTAGAAATAGAATTTTATCATTATTACTTGGTTGCACGTATGCATGTCTGTCTGTCTGTCTGTGTCTGTCTGTCTGTCTGTCTGTATGTATGTATGTATGTACTATGTATGTATGTATATATGTATGTATGTCATGTGCGCTTATCTGTGTATATGTTTGTGTATGTGTGTGTGTGGAGGAAGTTGTTGAAATAGACATTTTTTTAATCTACCATTATGTATGACCCTATTTACGTTAAAATAATGCAAACATGGCGTCGATGACTCTCATTAAAACCTAAATAATAAATATATTGCAACAAGGCTGCACACACACACACACACACGGACATACACACATAAACTCACACACACATACATATATATATACATATATATACGTAAATATGTACATGTATTCAGATATATATATGCATATATGCATACTTACATACTTACATGCATATATACATACATACACACACACGCACACACACACACGTATATTTATATATACATGAAATATATA
>NW_021832821.1:12500-15000 GCF_006345805.1 Octopus sinensis
ATATGTATATATATAATATATATATATATATTATATATATATATATATAATATATACACATATGTATAATACATATAGATAATATACATATAATATATGTATACATATATATATATATATATATATATATATATATATATATATATATGTATACATATGTATTATACATATTATATATATATATATATATATATATATTATATATATGTATTATACATATGTATATATATATATTATAATATATATATAATATATATGTATACATATATACATATATATATATATACATACATATATACATACATATATATGTGTGTGTGTATATATACATTCTATATCCCTGTGGTGGTTATTTTAACCTCTGTTTAAATGCATATATATATATATATTATATATATATATTTCTGAGTCTATGTGTCAATATATTTGCGTGTGTGCGTGTATGTGTATATTTATAAATTGCCTAAATGAAGAATAATTAAAATACGTTTTCTTCATCAAGGTTATAAGACAAAGCATGCTACACGTTATTTTTTTCCTACTCTAATGCAGAATACATTATCTAATCTCTCTTTCTCTTCCCTCTCTCGCTCTCGTTTTGAAAAAAAAAAATCATGGCTGCCCTTCTAGAAGGTCTATCGCTCGTCTAAAGACACCATCTTTGCCCCGAGAGAAATATTTTTCTGCTTGGTGAATTTCAAATTAAATTATCGCAAAACTACATTAATTTTTTAATGAATTTCTTATATCATTTGAAATTTTACCTATGAATAATAAAACACACAGTATTATATTATACAAGCATTCACATTTTTACACACACTAATACATATACTCGCACATACACGCATACACATTCAAGATATGAGATTCCAATTAAGTCTGTTTTAACGCCTCAAACATTAACATGCTATTAATACTCATGCATGAGAACATTAATATTCATGCATTAAGACGATACAGCATTGTACATATTACAAGGTGTAATTTAGTATCAAATTACTTCTTAATGAGGTGTATCATTGTATGATACAAATTCATTTGCATAGTTTATAAGACAGAGAGAATGTGAGAGAGTTAATGAGAAAAAGAGAGATCTCAGCATATATTATTTTGGATTGTTTATTTAGCTCTATTTTTCACTTGTTTAACCAACTATACAGATATATTTCATCATGAAAAAAAAAAAGTATCCCCTCCGCTGATGATTGTGTATGTAACGTATAAAACTTTGAGAGTTTAAATCTACTTACCCATATGTTAATACATGTGGTTTAAATCTTTAAATCATTTAGATAATTAACTGTACAGCTATATATATATATATATATATATATATATTATATATATATATATATATATATTATATATATATATAAGCACTTATGTTATATATGTACACCCATAGAGTGAAATGTTTTGTAATCTTTTAGTAAACTTATTTGCGTTATTCTTTGACAACACAAGTAGTCTAGCGTTCAAAATAAAGGCCATCGTGTCGCACCATCTGATGCCATCTTCCTGGCAATTCTTTGATCCCCTGCTGCTACCAGTTCTTGTCCTTCGACGTGAAGAACTATACTCGAGCATCCGCCTTCTCTTGGTGGATGAACGCAGGAAGTGAACTAGGAATCGTAACAAGTAATAATCCAAGGGGGCTGAATCTGGAATATATATGCTGGGTGTGGCATCATTTTGATTTCTTTAACTTCCTAGAGTTTATTTCGCTCCAGATGTGTAAGGTCTGGCGTCGTGTTTCTGCAGATCCCACTCTCTGTTAACCAATACCGGGTATTTTTGCCGCACAATGGCATAAATCCTCTCCAGCTGTTCGGAGTACAGATTGACATCGATGGTTACATCGTCCGGAACAAACTAGATGTAAATTATTCGCCCATAATTCCACCAGACGCAGAGCATCATCTTGTTTTCGACACGCTGTCTTTATCGACAGGTTCTGGAAGCTGGCTCTCGCTTAACCACTGCTTGTGCACGTTAGAGTTTCAAAAAATATCTCCCGCGAATTTATACATGTTCCGGTCTATGGCTCACTTCCCGCGCTCGCAGCATTACAACAACCAAGCAAAGGTGAAAGCCTCAGTGGAGAAGTCCTTCACTTTCAAAGACCAGAACTGCTATCAAAGAACTGAAAGAAATTTCGCTTCAGATGGTGAAGTACTAGCGCCTCTAATTTGAAAGCCCGGCTGGTTTTGATTTAAGTTGACGAATAAAGCAAAAGTTGCCAAACTATTGCAAAAATTTGACTCAAAACGACACATAGACACACACACACACATACTCTTTCACACACATACACACACATAATCGACCCTGAAAGTATGAAAGGCAAAGTCGACTTCGGCGGAATTTGAACTCAGAACATTTCGCGCGGCGTGCTAACAATTCTTCCAGCTCGCCGCCTTCACTTGTTTCATATCGTTTATCGATCACCTTACAAACAACTCGACACTGTAAGCTACGAAATCGAACGTATCCCCAT
>NW_021832821.1:20000-32286 GCF_006345805.1 Octopus sinensis
GGTGACATTCATGCTTTTATTCTAAGGGTTAATGATGTAGGTTGAGTAGATTGGTTTCCATCACATCATTAAGTCTAGGCATCGGCAATAAAGAAGCTTAACAGTATCTGAGGGCATGAAAAGGTGACTGGGGTGGTGTTAATTCTCTAACAGTCTTCTGGAACTTATAGGACCCCAGAGGTACATAAGTAAGTAGAAAGATAACGTGACCCATGCCTGCGCACGGAGCGTTTAGTGTGAAAGTGAATAGAATCAACTTCAATTGAGAATTGAATGCCTGCTGGGAAGCTAGTGAAACGGTAACTACAACACATTAGACAGAAATATAAACAGACCAAACATGATAGTTTTCTTTTCAGAAGAAATATTGCTAGTAACAAATTCAATCTACGTCTCATATTTTGTTGATATTATCTGGAATCTACATGTTGATAATAGTTTATTATTATTCATAATATTTGATATGTGATGCATTCAATATTTAATGGCGGCAAACGAAACTAAATTACGACAGCGAATTCACACTGAAAATCAGTAATTGTAATAAGTTCATATGAAACTACTTGCATACAAATCATTGCAACTGAAATGAGGCGATTCGTTATCTGATTCCACTGCAAATAAAATCTCATTCTGTCGTTGCCGTGTTTCTTTTATAATGTCTCGTTCCCTCGTGGCTATCTTCTTCCTATTTCTTGTGGCTTTAATTATTCAATGGCTTGGGAATCATATCCGTTTCGTTATAGTAATAATTTCTCTTGGCTTATATAACAAGTCGAGGAAGCGTCTTTAATTGAATGTGCATCGTGTATCACTGATACTTATTTTACCGACCTCGGTAAGAGTTACGCACTAAAACTACTCTGGCAAAATTTGAACGTAGAACAATGAACGACAAAACTAAATATTATGGGACATCTATTATATATATACATTAACAGCGGAACTTGAGGTAGTTGAGCAGGGATACACCAGGAATATTGCATCAGTGGAACTGCTGAGCGACTGAGGGAGACTGAAAGAGTGACGAGTGTACTTTCTGGGTCGAAGACGGAAGAGATCTGCAGTGATATACATATAGAAGGTTCTGAAGGGGTTGGCACCAAACTTTGGCACCGAGTGTTATACCAGTCCCCGAACTGGACGCCACTATATTGTTCCAAAGGTCCCAGCTATCCCGTTTAGAGTGAGGAACATGTACTGCAATAGCTTGGGATTTAAGGGCCCACAGTTATTTAATACCTCACCAAAGCATCTGAAGGATCGTAGATGAAGTAAGGGTAGATATTTTCAAGGAACATCTTAACCTCATGCTGTCCAAATTCCCAATCAGAAGAGGGCAGCAAACTTCCTCTTTCACCAAAAGCCAACTGCATAAGAATGGTCATCGGAAAAGTGATTACACAGGCGGTGCTCCAGCATGGCTACAACATTTGGACTGAAACGCATAAAAGAATACAAGACTATGAGATTAGTAATAGCCATTTCACTATAATGTAAATCGATTAAAAGATAAGGTGTAGTGAATTTAAGATAAGATATGATAGAGACAAATAACTAGAAATGAATAAACACCACTGAATCGCTGGTGTGAACAAATGTGTTTCTACGATGTCACTTCATCTTTAAGAAAAAGCAGACTCATCTCCCTCAAATCACACCTCGCCATCTGAAAACAAAAGGAAATTCACAATTCATAATTTCTGATACACAAATATAACATGGTGTCGTAACGGCTGGAATACCTTGTGATCATAGATATACTTAATCAAGAATTGAACCCAGGACCTAGTGGAACAGAATTAAATACGGTAAATTACTTAGCTCGGGACCTACTTCTTTGTTTTGTTTGTTTTTGTTAACTTATATCCTCCAGCTTTTGCCACGGTATTCTGGTAAACGAGAACCGTACGTTTCTATACGTTGCTGACGAGGGCTAACTCTTCTGTTTTTTAAAGGTCCGAGCTGATATTCAAGTTGAACATTAACCGAATTATTCCCAGAAATGTGAGAGAACCTGATCCAAAAGCGATGTTCACCGGTCGTTCATTTTATTATTTCTAATAAACATATAATTAAAAACGATAAAAATACCTGATGTGTGTTTGACTTCTACTGGAAACGAATTCGCTTGATCTACGTCAGTAACACTTAGATAAAAGCATGAACATCAAACTCTGACTTCGAATTTAGTAAAACACGTTGGTGCTTTTACAAAGCAATGATCAGCAATGAACTCTACGCTGTTGCTCGACCTGTTAGTAATAACAGTCAAATCTTAAATTACACCCTTACCGGCTTTCACAGGAACATGGATAATGTAAATGTGAGTTACTTGAATATGAACAAAAGACGTTCATGTCTGGAAAATCTTCCGTCATATACCTAATGACCATACAAAATAAATAAATAAATAAATGCGCCATTTTCAAAGCCTAGCCAGGCTCGCGGGCCCGGTTTCCCAGTTTCAATGGCGCATGTGTTCTCCAGCAGGACGGGACGCCAGTCCATCGCAGCGTTACTCACTTTTGCCAGCTGAGTGAACTGGAGCAATGTGAAATGAAGTGTTTTGCTCAAGAACACAACGCATCGCCCGGTCCAGGAATCGAAACCACAATCTTACGATCATGGTGCTGACACCATAACCACTAAGCCACGCACCTCCACCTAATGATTATGGGTTAAATAAAAACAACAGCAGCAACAATATGAAGTATTTTACGTGTGAGCAAGTGTAAACCTCGAGTTTAGTCGCACACTTCGATTATATAAAATGGCGGTTATTGCTGAGATTTGTGTTTTAAGTTAATATCAATAATAAACAAACTACATTGGCTCGATTTTATTGGAAAGAGAGAGAGAGAGAGGGGGAGAGTGAGCGAGAGAGAGAGAGAGAGTTAATACCTTGGTAATCTACGTATGAGAAGCAGTGGATAAATAAACAAATAAATACAAATAATACAAATAAATATTTGTATTTCTCTCTTACTAAGTTTGTATTTCTCTCTTTCTAAGTTTATTTTTATTTTACATTATTGCATATTACGAAATTTATAAAGTGTGATTCTAATAGGAAGCGATAAAATCAAATAAACCAATGTTTGTATAAATATATAAGCGTTAATTGCAATTTATTAATCGAACTAATACAAATCTTTTTTTCGATGATCCAGAAGATCTATTGAATATCAATTATGTTTAGATATTTAGATCGCGCAAGATTTTATATAAAATCATTAAAAACAAATAATTTCTTTAAAAATTACTTTATTTCTTTAAGTTGTATGTGTTTGACAATACGCCTAACACACACACACATACACTTACATGCACACACACACATACACACACACACAGACGCAGGCACACTCACACTTGTATATATACGCAAAATACATACAGGCATAAACACAGACATACACTTACATGCACACACACGCACGCACACGGACACATGCACCGACACACATATACATTCTCGCAGAATGCACACATGCATAAACACACACACAAACACACATACACACTTATACATACACGCACAATACATATATGCATAAACACAAACACAAACACACACACACACACACACACACACACCTATATTGCATATGAATATGCGTGTATATATAAACACACACAAAGAGTTTCTTACATTTTTTAAATGGCAGAAAGTTTTATGAAAGATACAAGACGCCAAATTTTCGTGCGTAACATTTATCGGAACCGACTTAAAATTTGTGAGTTTCTTCTTATACAGAGTAAATTGCAATACTTTGTGAAAAGTTAGATTAAAAATTAATATTGGAGAGTCACGTGAAACTCTCAAATTTCAAATAAATTGCCCGAGAGAATAGACTTGAGCGAAAATTGAAATACAGACGAAACACACACGTATACATACAAGTGCAAGCTCTCTTCCTCACACAAATACACACATAGACACGTACACACATAGGCGTATATGTACATAAAGAAACGGGTGCTTTTATATTTGCAAATATTTATATGTAACTTTCTACCAATCATAAAATGAAAAATATGCATACATACTCATTGCATTGGCTCTGTTTCTCTTCTTGGGCCTACAGAATCTATCGATTCATCTATAGAATATATATATATATATGGCGAGCTGACTGAAACGTTAGGCCGCCGGGCGAAATTCGTTGCCGTATTTCGTCTGCCGTTACGTTCTGAGTTCAAATTCCACCGAGGTCGACTTTGCCTTTCATCCTTTCGGGGTCAATAAATTAAGTACCAGTTACGCACTAGGGTCGATGTAATCGTCTTAATCCGTTTGTCTGCCCTTGTTTTTCCCCTCTGTGCTGAGCCCCTTGTGGGTAGCAAAGAATATATATATATATATATATATATATATAGATATATATATAATATATATATAAACTAGTGTACACTTAAAGACAAAAGAGGTGAGCCTTAACAGGTCGCCTTACATACTAGAAGTAGAAGGAACAGTTAAAAAGTCCAAACCACAGTTAAGAGCAATTTCGAAGGGAATAAAAAGTAAAAACATTAAACATCTTTTTATTTTTTTTTTACAGGCGGACTTTAAGTGTGAAACTTTAATTAGCAAATAAGATAATTTGCAAGGTGAAGTTCTCATCAGCGGGTACGCCAAACATTAACATATAGAGACAAAGTAAATATAAGAAATTTCCATTACCAGTGGCCCTAATAGTGGTTCGGAATTTTACTGTCCTTTCTAGCGTGCAGGTAGTCCTATGATGGCTACCTCTTATATGTTTAAATGTACACTGTATTTTTATATATATATTTATACATACACACACACACATCCTCTAAATCTCTCTCGTTCTCTCTCTCTCTTTCTATGTATATATATATATATACACACAAACTATTGCCATTATCACAAAGAATAAGTCCTAGGGTGTCGAATTGCTCGACTAAAGGCGGTGCTCCAGCATGGCCGCAGTGTCCAGCTACCGAGTAATATAAGTTGTTTTGACAAATAGTGCAATGTATTGGTCTTATGTCCTCAAAGAAGAAGGAATTGGAATATTCTGAAAAATACGAAATATCTTATAAGGAAATGTTAAATAAAAAGTAAAAAGTAAAAATCCCAAACGGACATTGATTCTTCCTAATTTTGGAACAAGGACTGCAATTTGTTGAAGAGGTCAGGTCGATTACATCGACCCCAATATGTGACTGATTCACCAGTTCTCGAATCAGTTGTATTTGAACTCAGAATGTGTAGAGACAAAAGAAATACTGCTTAGCCTTATTATTCCGATCCACCATCAATTCTGCCAGCGCTCCATTTTATGAAGAAACCTTCATCCAATGTCGTTGTAACTTTGAAATGCCTGATTCAAAGACACTATGCCCTGCCCTGCCTAGGAATTGAACTCAAGGCGTTATGATCGGGAACCGTATACTATGACCACTATGTCACACACGTCCATACACGTGCACACATAAGGTTAGTTAAAAGAGACATGTTTAATGGCACCTAAAGACACATGTCTTGCAAACTTCCTTTATGGTATTGAAACTCGATGTCATATTGTGTGTACAGAAATATAATATAAATAATGTCAGACAAAGGGAGAACAAATATTGAAATAGTTTCTTGGTGCAGTGAAATAAAATAAATAACTCAGACAATATTATTATAAATGTTAGACTATTTCGAAAACCTCAACAAAATAGAAGTTACAATAACGATTTCATTTCCGTTTGAGTAGTTAAAGGTTGCGGTTCTTAAACGTTGTGTGAAATTACCTTTTACTTATAGCAAACAATGTATGACTTTGTAGTCTTTTGATAAATTGTCGATGCATTTTTTTCTAAGTTTATTTGCAATGTATGGAAATTATGAGAAAACATACATTGCCAAACATCGCCGTTTTGAATGGAGGTTTGGATTCGAAAGAAAAATTTATCGTCGATGACAGTTTAAAATTCCAAATATGTTTTTAAAGTGTTATGTAAACTAAACCACATTCTGACTAATAATATATCAATTTTAGAGAGACAGATAGAACGAGAAAGAGAAGTAGAAAAGTAATGACCAAAGAGAAGAAACGACAGCAAACAACGATAAAAATAAAGATAAATTTTGGGAAAAAAAAACATAGAACATAAACAAAAGAAAAACCTACAGAAAAAGAAAATGAACAGAGAAATGATAAAATAAAGATGACGATTCGAGATATACCAACATTAATAATACTTGTGCCATCTGCCGAGGACTTTTTAATTTTATGGAAGAGCATATCTTTGAAAATATTTCTAAAGCTAAAAATCTCATTTTTATAAAATATTACACAAGAGAAGAAAAATGAATAAAAAACACCGAAAACCGGAAGCAGATGTTAAGAATTTTCATCGAATCTTAAATGGAAAGTTGGTAAAAGATATTCCATAACTATTTTCTCTTTTACTCCTTATTTTATTTTGGAACAAATGCCATATGTCATCGCCAAACTGAAAAAAACACACACACACACATGTATATTTACAAATATATGTTCATGTGTGATATATATATATATGTATATATATATATATATATATATATATATATATATATATATATGTGTGTGTGTGTTTGTATGTGTGTGTATGCGCGTGTATGCATAATCACATTTCACACTCGTATCTGTTAATCTGTGTGTATGAGAAAATAAGTAAATAATAGGAGATATTTGAATTTGGTAGAAATTAAGAATGATGGTGACTATAATGATGATGATGATGATGATGTGTCTTTAGATAAGGCAGAATATCGATGTGATATATATATATATTATCGCCATGTTGAATCGCTAGCTTCTGCACGCATTTTTTTCTCTCCTTGTTTCTCTCCGTGTTTCTTTTCTGTGTATCTTTCTGTTGAAGAGCGTAGGCTCGAAATGTAAAAGACTTGTTTTATTTATATTCCTGAGCGCCATACTATACAATTGCTTGTTTGTACTCCACCTGCCTTCGTCTTTTGTTTATTTTCATAAGCCTCCCGTTATATATATATATATATATATCTATATCTATATATATATATATATATATATATATATTATATATATATACATATATATATATATATATTAATGTATGTATGTATGTATGTATGTATGTATGTATTACGTATGTATGTATGTATGTATTTATGTATGTATGTATGTATGTATGTATGTATGTATGTACGTATGTATGTACGTATGTATGTATGTATTTATGTATGTATGTATGTACGTATGTATGTATATGAGGTGATAATTTCCCAGCTGCCGTATATCCCTAGAATCCCTGTTTAAAAGAAAGGAAACAGGAAAGAAAAGATGAGGTTTATTGACGTTGAGTGGAGAAATGCACATTCTGGGGCTGTGGCATAAGAGGTTCGGTATTGTAGGGCACGGTGTTGCCGTATTTGGCTGCAGGATGTCGCTGTTACTGCTGCTGCTGTTGATGATGATGGCGATGATGTTGATGACGGTGATGAGGATGATGGCGGTGTTGATGATGAGGTGGGAGACTAAGAAAGAGGTGAAAGAAACGGTAGACGACGTCGACGAAGACATTGATGGGGAAGACGAGCACGAAGGAACATAACGACGAAAATGATTGCTTAAATTGACGATAATGATGATGATGATGATGCTTATGATGATGATGATGATGACGATAATGATGATGACGATGATGATGATGATGATGATGATGATGATGACGATGACGACGATGATGATGACGACGATGCTTATGATGATGATGATGATGATGATGATGATGATGACGATGATGATGATGACAACGATGAAGATGGTGATGATGATGATGACGATGACGATGCATTCACTGAGACCGCAATGACAGCAACATCATCAACGTAAGCAAGACTAAACCGAATTGGATCTAATAAAGAACAGCAAAAAATAGAATCGGACTGAAACGTATAACGACAGTCAGAGTAACAACAACAGCAACAGCACAATGGCGCCAACATCAACAACAAGAACAGCAACACTAGTAGCAATAGCAACAACAACACCAACAGTAAGCATCAGCATCATCATCACCATCATCAGGAAATACTGAATGCTTTCACTGGTTCGTGTTTGGCAACAGGGAAAAATATAAAACGAAATTATGTGAGCAGATGAAATCTCAAATGCATTTCTGCAACCCAACCCACATGCACATATCCCTGTACTCAACTGCACACACACATGCACACACACACACACACTCACAAATACATATACATTCAAAGAATTCATTTTATGCATATAACTGATGTTAAAATGTTACTGGGTTATAGGAACTAAAAAAAATGGTTACGAAGTTGTCAGGCGCAGGCGTGGTTGTGTGGTAAGAGGTTTGCTTTCCAACTACATGATTCTGGGTTCAGTCCCACTGTGTGGCATCTTGGACAAGTATCTCTCTATATATAGATTCCAAAATTTAAAAACGCAATAAATTACCAAATAAAAAAAAATCACGACGGAAAGTTAATTGCCAGTCCAACATATAGGGGAGACATCTCGGAGCATTGCGGAACGACTAAATGAAAATTAGAGACAATATATATAATATAAATATATATATATATATATATATATATATATATATATATATATATATAATATATATATATATATATATATATATATATATATATATATATATACCACACTCACAAATGCACGTCGTACACACCCACGCATTTTTCGCTATATTTTCGAAGAAGTAGACATGAGAAAAATAATTTTTGATTTGGACGTCGGTTTTCCTTTTAACGTGAAGCAAAGGAAAGAATCAGAGAAGCATCAAGCGAACCTCGAATCAGTTCCTTCACCATAAACACCGGAATATTGCTTTATAAATATATTGAACTGGCCATGTGTTATATTCTTATTGATCGAGCAGACAAATAAATATAAATATGTTTTTATCAGGAAGCAGAACACAAAGAGTTTGTTCGAAATCTATCAAAAGTTAGTTACATGCATTGCACTTCGAATTGCAATTTATATTTGCATCACGATACAAGCATCCACCACAAACCTGAAAAAAGAGAACAGACACAGACGACCGCCTATCTATCTATCTATCTATCTATCTATCTATATATCTATCTATCTATCTATCTATCTATCTATCTATCTATCTATCTATCTATCTATCTATCTATCTATCTATCTATCTGTGAGTCTGTCTGTTTGTCTGTCTATCTGTCTACCTATCTATCTATCTCTGTCTATGCATACACACATACATAAATACACGCGGGCGAAACAAACTTTTAGCTTCAATTTTAATAAAAACTATACACATAAACATACGCACACACACACACACATTTATATATATATGTATATGTATGTATTCACAAACATATACACACATAATCTATATACAGACATAAATGTATATATGCATATATGTACAAATATAAGCATATACATACGTATATATGTGCTCTATATAAATAATATATATATATATTATAATATATATATATATGCACATATATATGTTATATATATATATATATTATATATATAATATATAATATACAATATGTATATGTATATGTAAATATATATATATATATATATATATATAATATATATATATGTATGTATGTACACATACAGGTATAACTTTCTGAGTAATTGTGCGTAGGTATGTGCATTTAAAATCTTGTGTGTTCTACAAAATAGAAAGCAAACGAAAGAACGAAGAAAGAAGCAAGCACACACACTCACACACACACACACACACACATACACACACACATATATACACACACACTCACACCAATATTTATATCAACAAAAACTTCTTCAGTTTTCAAAAATATCAGAATTTGTTAGAACGTGGTAAGTTTCTTTGCCGTTAGAATTTCTGGAGTGAAAATATATTTATGTTTTGTTTTTTAAAACAAACATTGCTCACATGTTTATGGAATCAAAGAGATACCGTTTGTAGACGGTATCTGGTGAAGCTGTCAACACAAACTCACAATTACACGCACGCACACACACATACAGGCACACACAAACACACTCAAGCGTACACGTCTGTATGTGCGTGTGTGTGCATATATATATATATGTATATGTATATAAAACATATATTTATGAACATATATACACATACGTTTATATATATATATAGATAGATATATATATATGTATTAATGTATCTTTGTCTATATGTTCTATTTACATATTTTTCTGGTTTATGAATGGGTCAGTGACTGTGAATGTGTCTGTGCGTATGCGTGTATATACGTATATATATATATATATAATATTATATATAAATATAATAATATAGTATTATAATATATAAATATATATGTATATATAATATAATGTATATACGTATATATGTATGTAGATGTATGTGTATATACACACACACAAATATATATACACATATACAATTATATATAAATATATATCATTATATCAATATATATATTTATGTATCTCTGTGTCTGTCTCCCAGTCTATTTACCAATCTGTATCTCTCTCTCTAACCTCCTCTGCCTCCTTCCCTCACAGACATATATTTGGATTCGCTTTGCAAGCGTTCCATCTGAAAACCAGAATTGAAGCTGATATTATTTCCTTTAAAGTAATTCATTTTAAGCCCAATAACCGAACAGTCGCTGGCCGTGATTCCATTTGTTGTCGGTTATTATTTTCTCAACAGTTTCTGTCACACTTTCTATTTGACCTCCTCGACGGATTATAAATCTGAATTAGTCATATTTCTTTGCCATGCTGTTAGGTCATACCTCTATGACAAGTTATGAGCGAACGTCACATACACATGCATACATAGAAACATGCATTTACCCATGCATGCATAATGCATACATAAATACATTCAGACATTCATACATACATACAAACAAAATTACCCTGCAGTTGATGTTGAAATTCCAATGAAGGATTCTTGGATCTAGATTAGAAACGGCCTTTTCTCTATTGGCCAGAAATCTTGAAATAAAGCATACGTACATGCATAGATACATAATACACACCTACACACATATATGCATGCATACATACATACATACATACATACAAACATACTTACATACATGCATGCATACATGTATGCATAGATATATGCATACATGTATACATAAATATATACATACATACTTACATATATACATACATAAATATATACATACATACATGCATATATATATGCATGCAAGCATACATGTATGCATACTTATATGCATGCATGCATACATATATACAAACATATATACATGTATGCTTACATACACACTTACGTATAAACATGCGCACATACAGATATACATACATGTATGCATGCATATATATACATACATGCATGCATACATACATGTATGCATACACATACATATAAATTCATGCATACATACATACGTACATACATGCATACAGACATGTATGCATTCATATATACATGCGTGCTTGCAATCATGCATTCATACATACATACGCACAGGTATACATACACACATACACACATTACATACAAACATACAAGTATACCCGCTGCCCCACCCCGCCACTATTGGTTTCCACGTCTGTGTGTCGCATTATAGATTCTCGAAAATGTACAATATCAACGAAAACAACGGCGACAACATAAATCAGGGTCACAATCGGCACCAACACCACCAACACGGTCGCCGCCGTCGCCACTATAACAATAACAACAAGAAGACCAACAGCAACAAAAACACCAAGAGCAACAGCAACAGCTACAACAGCCGCAAAATCTAATTATTACAAGAATAAGTTGGAACCATAAAAACCAATATCGTATCTTGAAGAAACAACCAAATTATACCTGCGTCTTGTAACTGTACAGCGTGTGTGTGTATATATATATATATATATATATATATATATATATATATATACACACATTCCATCCGTGTGCAATATCATAGATTTGTGCACACAAAACCCACCCACCATATATATGTATATATATATACATATATATACATGCATATATACTCTATCCACCCCTGTATACACCCCGGTGATATCTTTATGGTAATACAGGGTTCGGTTGGTTTATATGGCCGTCCTGGATATTACGGAAATATCGATTCTTTGTATTATAATAATTGATCTGTTCTTGACTGATAATGTAGGCAGTTATGTCAGTAGGTAGGTAATCGGGTGTGCTTGTATATATATATATATGCTCCTCTCTCTCTCACACACTCTCTCTCTCACCCTCCATTATATATACATATATATAT
>NW_021832822.1:0-20000 GCF_006345805.1 Octopus sinensis
CTTCCATATATATATTGATTGTTTGTTCCTTCTCAAGCCGTGCCTGGCTCATAAGGGCCGGTTTCCCGGTTACTTTGGCGTATAGGTTCCCCACCTGGACGGGACGCCAGTCCATCGCAGGTGAGCTGCAAGATGCAGGAGGAAAGAGTGAGAGAAAGTTGTGGCGAAAGAGTCAGCAGAAGTTTTGCCATTACCTTCTGCCGGAGCCGCGTGGAGCTTAGGTGTTTTCGATCATAAACACACACATCACCCAGTCTGAGATTCGAACCTGCGATCCCTCGACCACTAGTCTGCTGCTCTAACCACTAGGCCATATAAACACTTAGAAGGCGGCGAGCTGGCAGAATGGTTGCACGCCGGCGAATGCGTAGCCGTATTTCGTCTGCCGTGAGTGTGTTCTGGGTTCAAATTCCGCCGAGGTCGACTTTGCCTTTCATCCTTTCGGAGTCGATTAAATAAGTACCAGTTACGCACTGGGGTCGATGTAATCGACTTAATCCGTTTGTCTGTCCTTGTTTGTCCCCTCTGTGTTTAGCCCCTTGTGGGTAGTAAAGAAATAGGTATTTCGTCTGCCGTTAAGTGTTCTGGGTTCAAATTCCGCCGAGGTCTACTTTGCCTTCCATCCTTTCGGGGTCGATAAATTAAGTACCAGTTTCGCACTGGGGTCGATGTAATCGACTTAATTCCTTTGTCTGTCCTTGTTTGTCCCCTCTGTGTTTAGCCCCTTGTGGGCGGTAAAGAAATAGGTATTTCGTCGCCGTAAGGTTCTGGTTAAATTCTGCCGAGGTCGACTTTGCCTTTCACCTTTCGGGGTCGATAAATAAGTACCAGTTACGCACTGGGGTCTATGTAATCGACTTAATCCGTTTGTCTGTCCTTGTTTGTCCCCCCTCTGTGTTTAGCCCCTTGGGGTGTAAAGAAATAGGTATTTCGTCTGCCGTTAAGTATTCTGGGTTCAAATTCTGCCGAGGGCGACTTTGCCTTTCATCCTTTCGGGGTCGATAAATTAAGTACCAGTTACGCACTGGGGTCTAGTAATCGACTTAATCCCTTGTCTGTCCTTGTTTGTCCCCTCTGTGTTTATCCCCTTGTGGGTAGTAAAGAATGGTATTTCGTCTGCCGTTAAGTGTCCTGGGTTCAAATTCCGCCGAGGTCGACTTTGCCTTTTATCCATTAGGGGTCGATAAATTAAGTACCAGTTACGCACTGGGGTCGATGTAATCGACTTAATCCCTTTGTCTGTCCTTGTTTGTCCCTTCTGTGTTTATCCCCTTGTGCGTAGTAAAGAAATAGGTATTTCGTCTGCTGTTACGTCCTGAGTTCAAATTCCGCCGAGGTCGACTTTGCCTTTCATCCTTTCGGGGTCGATAAATTAAGTACCAGTTACGCACTGGGGTCTATGTAATCGACTTAATCCGTTTGTCTGTCCTTGTTTGTCCCCTCTGTGTTTAGCCCCTTGTGGGTAGTAAAGAAATAGGTATTTCGTCTGCCGTTAAGTGTTCTGGGTTCAAATTCCGCCGAGGGCGACTTTGCCTTTCATCATTTCGGGGTCGATAAATTAAGTACCAGTTACGCACTGGGGTCTATGTAATCGACTTAATCCCTTTGTCTGTCTTGTTTGTCACCTCTGTGTTTATCCCCTTGTGGTAGTAAAGAAATAGGTATTTCGTCTGCCGTTAGTGTTCTGGGTTCAAATTCGCCGAGGTCGACTTTGCGTTTTATCCATTAGGGGTCGATAAATTAAGTACCAGTTACGCACTGGGGTCTATGTAATCGACTTAATTCCGTTTGTCTGTCCTTTTTGTCCCCTCTGTGTTTAGCCCCTTGTGGGTAATAAAGAAATAGGTATTTCGTCTGCCTTTAACTGTTCTGGTTTCAATTCCGCCGAGGTCGACTTTGCCTTTCATCCTTTCGGTCGACAAATTAAGTACCAGTTACGCACTGGGGTCGAGTAATCGACTTAATCCCTTTGTCTGTCCTTGTTTGTCTCCTCTGTGTTTAGCCCCTTGTGGGTAATAAAGAAATAGGTATTTCGTCTGCCTTTAACTGTTCTGGGTTCAAATTCCGCCGAGGTCGACTTTGCCTTTCATCCTTTCGGGGTCGACAAATTAAGTACCAGTTACGCACTGGGGTCTATATAATCGACTTAATCCGTTTGTCTGTCCTTGTTTGTCCCCTCTGTGTTTAGCCCCTTGTGGGTAATAAATAAATAGGTATTTCGTCTGCCGTTAAGTGTTCTGGGTTCAAATTCTGCCGAGGGCGACTTTGCCTTTCATCCTTTCGGGGTCGATAAATTAAGTACCAGTTACGCACTGGGGTCTATGTAATCGACTTAATCCGTTTGTCTGTCCCTGTTTGTCCCCTCTGTGTTTAGCCCCTTGTGGGTAGTAAAAAAATAGGTATTTCGTCTGCCGTTAAGTGTTCTGGGTTCAAATTCCAACGAGGTCCACTTTGCCTTTCATCCTTTCGGGGTCGATAAATTAAGTACCAGTTACTCGCTGGGGTCGATGTAATCGACTTAATCCCTTTGTCTGTCCTTGTTTGTCTCCTCTGTGTTTAGCCCCTTGTGGGTAGTAAAGAAATAGGTATTTCGTCTGCTGTTACGTCCTGAGTTCAAATTCCGCCGAGGTCGACTTGGCCTTTCATCCTTTCGGGGTCGATAAATTAAGTACCAGTTACGCACTGGGGTCTATGTAATCGACTTAATCCGTTTGTCTGTCCTTGTTTGTCCCCTCTGTGTTTAGTCCCTTGTGGGTAGTAAGAAATAGGTATTTCGTCTGCCGTTAAGTGTTCTGGGTTCAAATTCGCCGAGGTCGACTTGCCTTTCATCCTTTCGGGGTCGATAAATTAAGTACCAGTTACGCACTGGGGTCTATGTAATCGACTTAATCCCTTTGTTCTGTCCTTGTTGTCCCCTCGTGTTTATCCATTGTGGGTAGTAAAGAAATAGGTATTTCGTCTGCCGTTAAGTGTTCTGGGTTCAAATTCCGCCGAGGTCGACTTTGCGTTTTATCCATTAGGGGTCGATAAATTAAGTACCAGTTACGCACTGGCGTTGATGTAATCGACTTAATCCCTTTGTCTGTCCTTGTTTGTCCCTTCTGTGTTCATCCCCTTGTGGGTAGTAAAGAAATAGGTATTTCGTCTGCCTTTAACTGTTCTGGGTTCAAATTCCGCCGAGGTCGACTTTGCCTTTCATCCTTTCGGGGTCGATAAATTAAGTACCAGTTACGCACTGGTCTATGTAATCGACTTAGTCCGTTTGTCTGTCCTTGTTTGTCCCCTCTGTGTTTAGCCCCTTGTGGGTAATAAAGAAATAGGTATTTCGTCTGCCTTTAACTGTTCTGGGTTCAATTCCGCCGAGGTCGACTTTGCCTTACATCCTTTCGGGGTGGACAAATTAAGTACCAGTTACGCACTGGGTCTATGTAATCGACTTAATCCGTTTGTCTGTCCTTGTTTGTCCGTCTGTGTTTAGCCCCCTGTGGGTAATAAAGAAATAGGTATTTCGTCTGCCTTTAACTGTTCTGGTTCAATTCCGCCGAGGTCGACTTTGCCTTTCATCCTTTCGGGGTCGACAAATTAGTACCAGTTACGCACTGGGGTCTATGTAATCGACTTAATCCGTTTGTCTGTCCTTGTTTGTCCCCTCTGTGTTTAGCCCGTTGTGGGTAGTAAAGAAATAGGTATTTCGTCTGCCGTTAAGTGTTCTGGGTTCAAATTCTGCCGAGGGCGACTTTGCCTTTCATCCTTTCGGGGTCGAAAAATTAAGTACCATTACGCACACTGGGGTCTATGTAATCTACTTAATCCCTTTGTCTGTCCTTGTTTTGTCCCTCTGTGTTTAGCCCCTTGTGTATAAAAGAAATAGGTATTTCGTCTGCCGTTAGGTGTTCTGGGTTCAAATTCCGCCGAGGTCCACTTTGCCTTTCATCCTTTCGGGGTCGATAAATTAAGTACCAGTTACGCACTGGGGTCTATTTAATCGACTTAATCCGTTTGTCTGTCCTGTTTGTCCCCTCTGTGTTTAGCCCCTTGTGGGTAGTAAAGAAATAGGTATTTCGTCTGCCGTAAGTGTTCTGGGTTCAAATTTCACCGAGGTCCACTTTGCCTTTCATCCTTTCGGGGTCGATAATTAAGTACCAGTTACGCGCTGGGGTCGATGTAATCGACTTAATCCCTTTGTCTGTCCTTGTTTGTCTCCTCTGTGTTTAGCCCCTTGTGGGTAGTAAAGAAATAGGTATTTCGTCTGCTGTTACGTCCTGAGTTCAAATTCCGCCGAGGTCGACTTTGCCTTTCATCCTTTCGGGGTCGATAAATAAGTACCAGTTACGCACTGGGGTCTATGTATCGACTTAATCCGTTTCTGTCCTTGTTTGTCCCCTCTGTGTTTAGCCCCTTGTGGGTAGATAAAGAAATAGGTATTTCGTCTGCCGTTAAGTGTTCTGGGTTCAAATTCCGCCGAGGTCGACTTTGCCTTTCATCCTTTCGGGGTCGATAAATTAGTACCAGTTACGCACTGGGGTCTATGTAATCGACTTAATCCCTTTGTCTGTCCTTGTTTGTCCCCTCTGTGTTTATCCCATTGTGGGTAGTAAAGAATAGGTATTTCGTCTGCCGTTAAGTGTTCTGGGTTCAAATTCCGCCGAGGTCGACTTTGCGTTTTATCCATTAGGGGTCGATAAATTAAGTACCAGTTACGCCTGGGGTCGATGTAATCGACTTAATCCCTTTGTCTGTCCTTGTTTGTCCCTTCTGTGTTCATCCCCTTGTGGGTAGAAAAAAATAGGTATTTCGTCTGCTGTTAAGTCCTGAGTTCAAATTCCGCCGAGGTCGACTTTGCCTTTCATCCTTTCGGGGTCGATAATTAAGTACCAGTTACGCACTGGGTCTATGTAATCGACTTAATCTTTGTCGTCCTTGTTTGTCCCCTCTGTGTTTAGCCCCTTGTGGGTAATAAATAAATAGGTATTTCGTCTGCCGTTAAGTGTTCTGGGTTCAAATTCTGCCGAGGGCGACTTTGCCTTTCATCCTTTCGGGGTCGAAAAATAAGTACCAGTTACGCACTGGGGTCTATGTAATCGACTTATCCCTTTGTCTGTCCTTGTTTGTCCCCTCTGTGTTTAGCCCCTTGTGGGTAATAAAGAAATAGGTATTTCGTCTGCCGTTAAGTGTTCTGGGTTCAAATTCCGCCGAGGTCCACTTTGCCTTTCATCCTTTGGGGGTCGATAAATTAAGTACCAGTTACGCACTGGGGTCTATTTAATCGACTTAATCCGTTTGTCTGTCCCTGTTTGTCCCCTCTGTGTTTAGCCCTTGTGGGTAGTAAAGAAATAGGTATTTCGTCTGCCGTTAAGTTTTCTGGGTTCAAATTCCACCGAGGTCCACTTTGCCTTCATCCTTTCGGGGTCGATAAATTAAGTACCAGTTACGCGCTGGGGTCGATGTAATCGACTTAATCCCTTTGTCTGTCCTTGTTTGTCTCCTCTGTGTTTAGCCCCTTGTGGGTAGTAAAGAAATAGGTATTTCGTCTGCTGTTACGTCCTGAGTTCAAATTCTGCCGAGGTCGACTTTGCCTTTCATCCTTTCGGGGTCGATAAATTAAGTACCAGTTACGCACTGGGGTCTATGTAATCGACTTAATCCGTTTGTCTGTCCTTGTTTGTCCCCTCTGTGTTTAGCCCCTTGTGGGTAGTAAAGAAATAGGTATTTCGTCTGCCGTTAAGTGTTCTGGGTTCAAATTCCGCCGAGGTCGACTTTGCCTTTCATCCTTTCGGGGTCGATAAATTAAGTACCAGTTACGCACTGGGGTCTATGTAATCGACTTAATCCCTTTGTCTGTCCTTGTTTGTCCCCTCTGTGTTTATCCCATTGTGGGTAGTAAAGAAATAGGTTCGTCTGCCGTTAAGTGTTCTGGGTTCAAATTCCGCCGAGGTCGACTTTACGTTTTATCCATTAGGGTCGATAAATTAAGTACCAGTTACGCACTGGGGTCGATGTAATCGACTTAATCACTTTGTCTGTCCTTGTTTGTCCCTTCTGTGTTCATCCCCTTGTGGGTAGTAAAGAAATAGGTATTTCGTCTGCTGTTAAGTCCTGAGTTCAAATTCCGCCGAGGTCGACTTTGCCTTTCATCCTTTCGGGGTCGATAAATTAAGTACCAGTTACGCACTGGGTCTATGTAATCAACTTAATCCGTTTGTCTGTCCTTGTTTGTCCCCTCTGTGTTTAGCCCCTTGTGGGTAATAAAGAAATAGGTATTTCGTCTGCCTTTAATTTAACTGTTCTGGGTTCAAATTCCGCCGAGGTCGACTTTGCCTTTCATCCTTTCGGGGTCGACAAATTAAGTACCAGTTACGCACTGGGGTCTATGTAATCGACTTAATCCGTTTGTCTGTCCTTGTTTGTCCCGTCTGTGTTTAGCCCCTTGTGGGTAATAAAGAAATAGGTATTTCGTCTGCCTTAACTGTTCTGGGTTCAAATTCCGCCGAGGTCGACTTTGCCTTTCATCCTTTCGGGTCGACAAATTAAGTACCAGTTACGCACTGGGGTCTATGTAATCGACTTAATCTGTTTGTCTGTCCTTGTTTGTCCCCTCTGTGTTTAGCCCCTTGTGGGTAATAAAGAAATAGGTATTTCGTCTGCCGTTAAGTGTTCTGGGTTCAAATTCTGCCGAGGGCGACTTTGCCTTTCATCCTTTCGGGGTCGAAAAATTAAGTACCAGTTACGCACTGGGGTCTATGTAATCGACTTAATCCCTTTGTCTGTCCTTGTTTGTCCCCTCTGTGTTTAGCCCCTTGTGGGTAATAAAGAAATAGGTATTTCGTCTGCCGTTAAGTGTTCTGGGTTCAAATTCCGCCGAGGTCCACTTTGCCTTTCATCCTTTCGGGGTCGATAAATTAAGTACCAGTTACGCACTGGGGTCTATTTAATCGACTTAATCCGTTTGTCTGTCCCTGTTTGTCCCCTCTGTGTTTAGCCCCTTGTGGGTAGTAAAGAAATAGGTATTTCGTCTGCCGTTAAGTGTTCTGGGTTCAAATTCCACCGAGGTCCACTTTGCCTTTCATCCTTTCGGGGTCGATAAATTAAGTACCAGTTACGCGCTGGGGTCGATGTAATCGACTTAATCCCTTTGTCTGTCCTTGTTTGTCTCCTCTGTGTTTAGCCCCTTGTGGGTAGTAAAGAAATAGGTATTTCGTCTGCTGTTACGTCCTGAGTTCAAATTCCGCCGAGGTCGACTTTGCCTTTCATCCTTTCGGGGTCGATAAATTAAGTACCAGTTACGCACTGGGGTCTATGTAATCGACTTAATCCGTTTGTCTGTCCTTGTTTGTCCCCTCTGTGTTTAGCCCCTTGTGGGTAGTAAAGAAATAGGTATTTCGTCTGCCGTTAAGTGTTCTGGGTTCAAATTCCGCCGAGGTCGACTTTGCCTTTCATCCTTTCGGGGTCGATAAATTAAGTACCAGTTACGCACTGGGGTCTATGTAATCGACTTAATCCCTTTGTCTGTCCTTGTTTGTCCCCTCTGTGTTTATCGCATTGTGGGTAGTAAAGAAATAGGTATTTCGTCTGCCGTTAAGTGTTCTGGGTTCAAATTCCGCCGAGGTCGACTTTACGTTTTATCCATTAGGGGTCGATAAATTAAGTACCAGTTACGCACTGGGGTCGATGTAATCGACTTAATCCCTTTGTCTGTCCTGTTTGTCCCTTCTGTGTTCATCCCCTTGTGGGTAGTAAAGAAATAGTATTTCGTCTGCTGTTAAGTCCTGAGTTCAAATTCCGCCGAGGTCGACTTTGCCTTTCATCCTTTCGGGGTCGATAAATTAAGTACCAGTTACGCACTGGGTCTATGTAATCAACTTAATCCGTTTGTCTGTCCTTGTTTGTCCCTCTGTGTTTAGCCCCTTGTGGGTAATAAGAAATAGGTATTTCGTCTGCCTTTAACTGTTCTGGGTTCAAATTCCGCCGAGGTCGACTTTGCCTTTCATCCTTTCGGGGTCGACAAATTAAGTACCAGTTACGCACTGGGGTCTATGTAATCGACTTAATCCGTTTGTCTGTCCTGTTTGTCCCGTCTGTGTTTAGCCCCTTGTGGGTAATAAAGAAATAGGTATTTCGTCTGCCTTTAACTGTTCTGGTTCAAATTCCGCCGAGGTCGACTTTGCCTTTCATCCTTTCGGTCGACAAATTAAGTACCAGTTACGCACTGGGGTCTATGTAATCGACTTAATCTGTTTGTCTGTCCTTGTTTGTCCCCTCTGTGTTTAGCCCCTTGTGGGTAATAAAGAAATAGGTATTTCTCTGCCGTTAAGTGTTCTGGTTCAAATTCTGCCGAGGGCGACTTTGCCTTTCATCCTTTCGGGGTCGAAAAATTAAGTACCAGTTACGCACTGGGGTCTATGTAATCGACTTAATCCCTTTGTCTGTCCTTGTTTGTCCCCTCTGTGTTTAGCCCCTTGTGGGTATAAAGAAATAGGTATTTCGTCTGCCGTAAGTGTTCTGGGTTCGAATTCCGCCGAGGTCCACTTTGCCTTTCATCATTTCGGGGTCGATAAATTAAGTACCAGTTACGCACTGGGGTCTATTTAATCGACTTAATCCGTTTGTCTGTCCCTGTTTGTCCCCTCTGTGTTTAGCCCCTTGTGGGTAGTAAAGAAATAGGTATTTCGTCTGCCGTTAAGTGTTCTGGGTTCAAATTCCACCGAGGTCCACTTTGCCTTTCATCCTTTCGGGGTCGATAAATTAAGTACCAGTTACGCGCTGGGGTCGATGTAATCGACTTAATCCTTTGTCTGTCCTTGTTTGTCTCCTCTGTGTTTAGCCCCTTGTGGGTAGTAAAGAAATAGGTATTTCGTCGTCTGCCGTTAAGTGTTCTGGTTCAAATTCGCCGAGGTCGACTTTGCCTTTCATCCTTTCGGGGTCGATAAATTAAGTACCAGTTACGCACTGGGGTCTATGTAATCGACTTAATCCCTTTGTCTGTCCTTGTTTGTCCCCTCTGTGTTTATCGCATTGTGGGTAGTAAAGAAATAGGTATTTCGTCTGCCGTTAAGTGTTCTGGGTTCAAATTCCGCCGAGGTCGACTTTACGTTTTATCCATTAGGGGTCGATAAATTAAGTACCAGTTACGCACTGGGGTCGATGTAATCGACTTAATCCCTTTGTCTGTCCTTGTTTGTCCCTTCTGTGTTCATCCCCTTGTGGGTAGTAAAGAAATAGGTATTTCGTCTGCTGTTAAGTCCTGAGTTCAAATTCCGCCGAGGTCGACTTTGCCTTTCATCCTTTCGGGGTCGATAAATTAAGTACCAGTTACGCACTGGGTCTATGTAATCAACTTAATCCGTTTGTCTGTCCTTGTTTGTCCCCCTCTGTTTTAGCCCCTTGTGGGTAATAAAGAAATAGGTATTTCGTCTGCCTTTAACTGTTCTGGGTTCAAATTCCGCCGAGGTCGACTTTGCCTTTCATCCTTTCGGGGTCGACAAATTAAGTACCAGTTACGCACTGGGGTCTATGTAATCGACTTAATCCGTTTGTCTGTCCTTGTTTGTCCCGTCTGTGTTTAGCCCCTTGTGGGTAATAAAGAAATAGGTATTTCGTCTGCCTTTAACTGTTCTGGGTTCAAATTCCGCCGAGGTCGACTTTGCCTTTCATCCTTTCGGGGTCGACAAATTAAGTACCAGTTACGCACTGGGGTCTATGTAATCGACTTAATCTGTTTGTCTGTCCTTGTTTGTCCCCTCTGTGTTTAGCCCCTTGTGGGTAATAAAGAAATAGGTATTTCGTCTGCCGTTAAGTGTTCTGGGTTCAAATTCTGCCGAGGGCGACTTTGCCTTTCATCCTTTCGGGGTCGAAAAATTAAGTACCAGTTACGCACTGGGTCTATGTAATCGACTTAATCCCTTTGTCTGTCCTTGTTTTCCCCTCTGTGTTTAGCCCCTTGTGGGTAAAAAGAAATAGGTATTTCGTCTGCCGTTAAGTGTTCTGGGTTCGAATTCCGCCGAGGTCCACTTTGCCTTTCATCATTTCGGGGTCGATAAATTAAGTACCAGTTACGCACTGGGGTCTATTTAATCGACTTAATCCGTTTGTCTGTCCCTGTTTGTCCCCTCTGTGTTTAGCCCCTTGTGGGTAGTAAAGAAATAGGTATTTCGTCTGCCGTTAAGTGTTCTGGGTTCAAATTCCACCGAGGTCCACTTTGCCTTTCATCCTTTCGGGGTCGATAAATTAAGTACCAGTTACGCGCTGGGGTCGATGTAATCGACTTAATCCCTTTGTCTGTCCTTGTTTGTCTCCTCTGTGTTTAGCCCCTTGTGGGTAGTAAAGAAATAGGTATTTCGTCTGCCGTTAAGTGTTCTGGGTTCAAATTCCGCCGAGGTCGACTTTGCCTTTCATCCTTTCGGGGTCGATAAATTAAGTACCAGTTACGCACTGGGGTCTATGTAATCGACTTAATCCCTTTGTCTGTCCTTGTTTGTCCCCTCTGTGTTTATCCCATTGTGGGTAGTAAAGAAATAGGTATTTCGTCTGCCGTTAAGTGTTCTGGGTTCAAATTCCGCCGAGGTCGACTTTGCGTTTTATCCATTAGGGGTCGATAAATTAAGTACCAGTTACGCACTGGGGTCGATGTAATCGACTTAATCCCTTTGTCTGTCCTTGTTTGTCCCTTCTGTGTTCATCCCCTTGTGGGTAGTAAAGAAATAGGTATTTCGTCTGCTGTTAAGTCCTGAGTTCAAATTCCGCCGAGGTCGACTTTGCCTTTCATCCTTTCGGGGTCGATAAATTAAGTACCAGTTACGCACTGGGTCTATGTAATCGACTTAATCCGTTTGTCTGTCCTTGTTTGTCCCCTCTGTGTTTAGCCCCTTGTGGGTAATAAAGAAATAGGTATTTCGTCTGCCGTTAAGTGTTCTGGGTTCAAATTCTGCCGAGGGCGACTTTGCCTTTCATCCTTTCGGGGTCGAAAAATTAAGTACCAGTTACGCACTGGGGTCTATGTAATCGACTTAATCCCTTTGTCTGTCCTTGTTTGTCCCCTCTGTGTTTAGCCCCTTGTGGGTAATAAGAAATAGGTATTTCGTCTGCCGTTAAGTGTTCTGGGTTCAAATTCCGCCGAGGTCCACTTTGCCTTTCATCCTTTCGGGGTCGAAAAATTAAGTACCATTTACGCACTGGGGTCTATTTAATCGACTTAATCCGTTTGTCTGTCCCTGTTTGTCCCCTCTGTGTTTTAGCCCCTTGTGGGTAGTAAAGAAATAGGTATTCGTCTGCCGTTAAGTGTTCTGGGTTCAAATTCCACCGAGGTCCACTTTGCCTTTCATTCTTTCGGGGTCGATAAATTAAGTACCAGTTACGCGCTGGGGTCGATGTAATCGACTTAATCCCTTTGTCTGTCCTTGTTTGTCTCCTCTGTGTTTAGCCCCTTGTGGGTAGTAAAATAATAGGTATTTCGTCTGCTGTTACGTCCTGAGTTCAAATTCCGCCGAGGTCGACTTTGCCTTTCATCCTTTCGGGGTCGATAATTAAGTACCAGTTACGCACTGGGGTCTATGTAATCGACTTAATCCGTTTGTCTGTCCTGTTTGTCCCCTCTGTGTTTAGCCCCTTGTGGGTAGTAAAGAAATAGGTATTTCGTCTGCCGTTAAGTGTTCTGTGTTCAAATTCCGCGAGGTCGACTTTGCCTTTCATCCTTTCGGGGTCGATAAATTAAGTACCAGTTACGCACTGGGTCTTTGTAATCGACTTAATCCCTTTGTCTGTCCTTGTTTGTCCCCTCTGTGTTTATCCCATTGTGGGTAGTAAAGAAATAGGTATTTCGTCTGCCGTTAAGTGTTCGGGGTTCAAATCCGCCGAGGTCGACTTTGCGTTTTATCCATTAGGGTCGATAAATTAAGTACCAGTTACGCACTGGGGTCGATGTAATCGACTTAATCCCTTTGTCTGTCCTTGTTTGTCCCTTCTGTGTTCATCCCCTTGTGGGTAGTAAAGAAATAGGTATTTCGTCTGCTGTTAAGTCCTGAGTTCAAATTCCGCCGAGGTCGACTTTGCCTTTCATCCTTTCGGGGTCGATAAATTAAGTACCAGTTACGCACTGGGTCTATGTAATCGACTTAATCCGTTTGTCTGTCCTTGTTTGTCCCCTCTGTGTTTAGCCCCTTGTGGGTAATAAAGAAATAGGTATTTCGTCTGCCTTTAACTGTTCTGGGTTCAAATTCCGCCGAGGTCGACTTTGCCTTTCATCCTTTCGGGGTCGACAAATTAAGTACCAGTTACGCACTGGGGTCTATGTAATCGACTTAATCCGTTTGTCTGTCCTTGTTTGTCCCGTCTGTGTTTAGCCCCTTGTGGGTAATAAAGAAATAGGTATTTCGTCTGCCTTTAACTGTTCTGGGTTCAAATTCCGCCGAGGTCGACTTTGCCTTTCATCCTTTCGGGGTCGACAAATTAAGTACCAGTTCCGCACTGGGGTCTATGTAATCGACTTAATCCGTTTGTCTGTCCTTGTTTGTCCCCTCTGTGTTTAGCCCCTTGTGGGTAATAAAGAAATAGGTATTTCGTCTGCCGTTAAGTGTTCTGGGTTCAAATTCTGCCGAGGGCGACTTTGCCTTTCATCCTTTCGGGGTCGAAAAATTAAGTACCAGTTACGCACTGGGGTCTATGTAATCGACTTAATCCCTTTGTCTGTCCTTGTTTGTCCCCTCTGTGTTTAGCCCCTTGTGGGTAATAAAGAAATAGGTATTTCGTCTGCCGTTAAGTGTTCTGGGTTCAAATTCCGCCGAGGTCCACTTTGCCTTTCATCCTTTCGGGGTCGATAAATTAAGTACCAGTTACGCACTGGGGTCTATTTAATCGACTTAATCCGTTTGTCTGTCCCTGTTTGTCCCCTCTGTGTTTAGCCCCTTGTGGGTAGTAAAGAAATAGGTATTTCGTCTGCCGTTAAGTGTTCTGGGTTCAAATTCCACCGAGGTCCACTTTGCCTTTCATCCTTTCGGGGTCGATAAATTAAGTACCAGTTACGCGCTGGGGTCGATGTAATCGACTTAATCCCTTTGTCTGTCTTGTTTGTCTCCTCTGTTGTTTAGCCCCTTGTGGTAGTAAAGAAATAGGTATTTCGTCTGCCGTTAAGTGTTCTGGGTTCAAATTCAACCGAGGTCCACTTTGCCTTTCATCCTTTCGGGGTCGATAAATTAAGTACCAGTTACGCACTGGGGTCGATGTAATCGACTTAATCCGTTTGTCTGTCCTTGGTTGTCTCCTCTGTGTGTAGCCCCTTGTGGGTGGTAAAGAAATAGGTATTTCGTCTGCCGTTAAGTGTTCTGGGTTAAAATTCCACGAGGTCGACTTTGCCTTTTATCCATTCGGGGTCGATAAATTAAGTACCAGTTACGCACTGGGGTCGATGTAATCGACTTAATCCCTTTGTCTGTCCTTGTTTGTCCCCTCTGTGTTTAGCCCCTTGTGGGTAGTAAATAAATAGTTATTTCGTCTGCCGTTAAGTGTTCTTGGTTCAAATTCAACCGCGGTCCACTTTGCCTTTCATCCTTTCGGGGTCGATAAATTAAGTACCAGTTACGCACAGGGGTCGATGTAATCGACTTAATCTCTTTGTCTGTCCTTGTCTGTCTCCTCTGAGTTTAGCCCCTTGTGGGTAGTAAAGAAATAGGTATTTCGTCTGCCGTTAAGTGTTCTGGGTTCAAATTCCGCCGAGGTCGACTTTGCCTTTCATCCTTTCGGGGTCGAAAAATTAAGTACCAGTTACGCACTGGGGTCTATGTAATCGACTTAATCCCTTTGTCTGTCCTTGTTTGTCCCCTCTGTGTTTAGCCCCTTGTGGGTAATAAAGAAATAGGTATTTCGTCTGCCGTTAAGTGTTCTGGGTTCAAATTCCGCCGAGGTCCACTTTGCCTTTCATCCTTTCGGGGTCGATAAATTAAGTACCAGTTACGCACTGGGGTCTATTTAATCGACTTAATCCGTTTGTCTGTCCCTGTTTGTCCCCTCTGTGTTTAGCCCCTTGTGGGTAGTAAAGAAATAGGTATTTCGTCTGCCGTTAAGTGTTCTGGGTTCAAATTCCCGAGGTCCACTTTGCCTTTCATCATCCTTCGGGGTCGATAAATTAAGTACCAGTTAAGCGCTGGGGTCGATGTAATCGACTTAATCCCTTTGTCTGTCCTTGTTTGTCTCCTCTGTGTTTAGCCCCTTGTGGGTAGTAAAGAAATAGGTATTTCGTCTGCTGTTACGTCCTGAGTTCAAATTCCGCCGAGGTCGACTTTGCCTTTCATCCTTTCGGGGTCGATAAATTAAGTACCAGTTACGCACTGGGGTCTATGTAATCGACTTAATCCGTTTGTCTGTCGTTGTTTGTCCCGTCTGTGTTTAGCCCCTTGTGGGTAGTAAAGAAATAGGTATTTCGTCTGCCGTTAAGTGTTCTGGGTTCAAATTCCGCCGAGGTCGACTTTGCCTTTCATCCTTTCGGGGTCGATAAATTAAGTACCAGTTACGCACTGGGGTCTTTGTAATCGACTTAATCCCTTTGTCTGTCCTTGTTTGTCCCCTCTGTGTTTATCCCATTGTGGGTAGTAAAGAAATAGGTATTTCGTCTGCCGTTAAGTGTTCTGGGTTCAAATTCCGCCGAGGTCGACTTTGCGTTTTATCCATTAGGGGTCGATAAATTAAGTACCAGTTACGCACTGGGGTCGATGTAATCGACTTAATCCCTTTGTCTGTCCTTGTTTGTCCCTTCTGTGTTCATCCCCTTGTGGGTAGTAAAGAAATAGGTATTTCGTCTGCTGTTAAGTCCTGAGTTCAAATTCCGCCGAGGTCGACTTTGCCTTTCATCCTTTCGGGGTCGATAAATTAAGTACCAGTTACGCACTGGGTATATGTAATCGACTTAATCCGTTTGTCTGTCCTTGTTTGTCCCCTCTGTGTTTAGCCCCTTGTGGGTAATAAAGAAATAGGTATTTCGTCTGCCTTTAACTGTTCTGGGTTCAAATTCCGCCGAGGTCGACTTTGCCTTTCATCCTTTTGGGGTCGACAAATTAAGTACCAGTTACGCACTGGGGTCTATGTAATCGACTTAATCCGTTTGTCTGTCCTTGTTTGTCCCGTCTGTGTTTAGCCCCTTGTGGGTAATAAAGAAATAGGTATTTCGTCTGCCTTTAACTGTTCTGGGTTCAAATTCCGCCGCCGGTCGACTTTGCCATTCATCCTTTCGGGGTCGACAAATTAAGTACCAGTTACGCACTGGGGTCTATGTAATCGACTTAATCCGTTTGTCTGTCCTTGTTTGTCCCCTCTGTGTTTAGCCCCTTGTGGGTAATAAAGAAATAGGTATTTCGTCTGCCGTTAAGTGTTCTGGGTTCAAATTCTGCCGAGAGCGACTTTGCCTTTCATCCTTTCGGGGTCGAAAATTAAGTACCAGTTACGCACTGGTGTCTATGTAATCGACTTAATCCCTTTGTCTGTCCTTGTTTGTCCCCTCTGTGTTTAGCCCCTTGTGGGTAATAAAGAAATAGGTATTTCGTCTGCCGTTAAGTGTTCTGGTTCAAATTCCGCCGAGGTCCACTTTGCCTTTCATCCTTTCGGGGTCGATAAATTAAGTACCAGTTACGCACTGGGGTCTATTTAATCGACTTAATCCGTTTGTCTGTCCCTGTTTGTCCCCTCTGTGTTTAGCCCCTTGTGGGTAATAAAGAAATAGGTATTTCGTCTGCCGTTAAGTGTTCTGGGTTCAAATTCCACCGAGGTCCACTTTGCCTTTCATCCTTTCGGGGTCGATAAATTAAGTACCAGTTACGCGCTGGGGTCGATGTAATCGACTTAATCCCTTTGTCTGTCCTTGTTTGTCTCCTCTGTGTTTAGCCCCTTGTGGGTAGTAAAGAAATAGGTATTTCGTCTGCCGTTAAGTGTTCTGGGTTCAAATTCAACCGAGGTCCACTTTGCCTTTCATCCTTTCGGGGTCGATAAATTAAGTACCAGTTACGCACTGGGGTCGATGTAATCGACTTAATCCGTTTGTCTGTCCTTGGTTGTCTCCTCTGTGTGTAGCCCCTTGTGGGTGGTAAAGAAATAGGTATTTCGTCTGCCGTTAAGTGTTCTGGGTTAAAATTCCACCGAGGTCGACTTTGCCTTTTATCCATTCGGGGTCGATAAATTAAGTACCAGTTACGCACTGGGGTCGATGTAATCGACTTAATCCCTTTGTCTGTCCTTGTTTGTCCCCTCTGTGTTTAGCCCCTTGTGGGTAGTAAATAAATAGTTATTTCGTCTGCCGTTAAGTGTTCTTGGTTCAAATTCAACCGCGGTCCACTTTGCCTTTCATCCTTTCGGGGTCGATAAATTAAGTACCAGTTACGCACAGGGGTCGATGTAATCGACTTAATCTCTTTGTCTGTCCTTGTCTGTCTCCTCTGAGTTTAGCCCCTTGTGGTAGTAAAGAAATAGTATTTCGTCTGCCGTTAAGTGTTCTGGGTTCAAATTCCGCGAGGTCGACTTTGCCTTTCATCCTTTCGGGGTCGAAAATTAAGTACCATTTACGCACTGGGGTCTATGTAATCGACTTAATCCCTTTGTCTGTCCTTGTTTGTCCCCTCTGTGTTTAGCCCCTTGTGGGTAATAAAGAAATAGGTATTTCGTCTGCCGTTAATGTTCTGGGTTCAAATTCCGCCGAGGTCCACTTTGCCTTTCATCCTTTCGGGGTCGATAAATTAAGTACCAGTTACGCACTGGGGTCTATTTAATCGACTTAATCCGTTTGTCTGTCCCTGTTTGTCCCCTCTGTGTTTAGCCCCTTGTGGGTAGTAAAGAAATAGGTATTTCGTCTGCCGTTAAGTGTTCTGGGTTCAAATTCCACCGAGGTCCACTTTGCCTTTCATCCTTTCGGGGTCGATAAATTAAGTACCAGTTAAGCGCTGGGGTCGATGTAATCGACTTAATCCCTTTGTCTGTCCTTGTTTGTCTCCTCTGTGTTTAGCCCCTTGTGGGTAGTAAAGAAATAGGTATTTCGTCTGCTGTTACGTCCTGAGTTCAAATTCCGCCGAGGTCGACTTTGCCTTTCATCCTTTCGGGGTCGATAAATTAAGTACCAGTTACGCACTGGGGTCTATGTAATCGACTTAATCCGTTTGTCTGTCGTTGTTTGTCCCGTCTGTGTTTAGCCCCTTGTGGGTAGTAAAGAAATAGGTATTTCGTCTGCCGTTAAGTGTTCTGGGTTCAAATTCCGCCGAGGTCGACTTTGCCTTTCATCCTTTTGGGGTCGATAAATTAAGTACCAGTTACGCACTGGGGTCTTTGTAATCGACTTAATCCCTTTGTCTGCCTTGTTTGTCCCCTCTGTGTTTATCCATTGGTGGTAGTAAAGAATAGGTATTTCGTCTGCCGTTAAGTGTTCTCTGGGTCAAATTCCGCCGAGTCGACTTTGCGTTTTTCCATTAGGGGTCGATAATTAAGTACCAGTTACGCACTGGGGTCGATGTAATCGACTTAATCCCTTTGTCTGTCCTTGTTTGTCCTTCTGTGTTCATCCCCTTGTGGGTAGTAAAGAAATAGGTATTTCGTCTGCTGTTAAGTCCTGAGTTCAAATTCCGCCGAGGTCGACTTTGCCTTTCATCCTTTCGGGGTCGATAAATTAAGTACCAGTTACGCACTGGGTATATGTAATCGACTTAATCCGTTTGTCTGTCCTTGTTTGTCCCCTCTGTGTTTAGCCCTTGTGGGTAATAAAGAAATAGGTATTTCGTCTGCCTTTAACTTCTGGGTTCAAATTCCGCCGAGGTCGACTTTGCCTTTCATCCTTTTGGGGTCGACAAATTAAGTACCAGTACGCACTGGGGTCTATGTAATCGACTTAATCCGTTTGTCTGTCCTTGTTTGTCCCGTCTGTGTTTAGCCCCTTGTGGGTAATAAAGAAATAGGTATTTCGTCTGCCTTTAATGTTCTGGGTTCAAATTCCGCCGAGGTCGACTTGCCTTTCATCCTTTCGGGGTCGACAAATTAAGTACCGTTACGCACTGGGGTCTATGTAATCGACTTAATCCGTTTGTCTGTCCTTGTTTGTCCCCTCTGTGTTTAGCCCCTGTGGGTAATAAAGAAATAGGTATTTCGTCTGCCGTTAAGTGTTCTGGGTTCAAATTCTGCCGAGAGCGACTTTGCCTTCATCCTTTCGGGGTCGAAAAATTAAGTACCAGTTACGCACTGGTGTCTATGTAATCGACTTAATCCTTTGTCTGTCCTTGTTTGTCCCCTCTGGTTTAGCCCCTTGTGGGTAATAAAGAAATAGGTATTTCGTCTGCCGTTAAGTGTTCTGGGTTCAAATTCCGCGAGGTCCCTTTGCCTTTCATCCTTTCGGGGGTTTATAAATTAAGTACCAGTTACGCACTGGGGTCTATTTAATCGACTTAATCCGTTTGTCTGTCCCTGTTTGTCCCCTCTGTGTTTAGCCCTTGTGGGTAATAAAGAAATAGGTATTTCGTCTGCCGTTAAGTGTTCTGGGTTCAAATTCCACCGAGTCCACTTTGCCTTTCATCCTTTCGGGGTCGATAATTAAGTACAGTTACGCGCTGGGGTCGATGTAATCGACTTAATCCTTGTCTGTCCTTGTTTGTCTCCTCTGTGTTTAGCCCTTGTGGGTAGTAAAGAAATAGGTATTTCGTCTGCCGTTAAGTGTTCTGGGTTCAAATTCAACCGAGGTCCACTTTGCCTTTCATCCTTTTGGGGTCGATAAATTAAGTACCAGTTACGCACTGGGGTCGATGTAATCGACTTAATCCGTTTGTCTGTCTTGGTTGTCTCCTCTGTGTGTAGCCCCTGTGGGTGGTAAAGAAATAGGTATTTCGTCTGCCGTTAAGTGTTCTGGGTTAAAATTCCACCGAGGTCGACTTTGCCTTTTATCCTTTCGGGGTCGATAAATTAAGTACCAGTTACGCACTGGGGTCGATGTAATCGACTTAATCCCTTTGTCTGTCCTTGTTTGTCCCCTCTGTGTTTAGCCCCTTGTGGGTAGTAAATAAATAGTTATTTCGTCTGCCGTTAAGTGTTCTTGGTTCAAATTCAACCGCGGTCCACTTTGCCTTTCATCCTTTCGGGGTCGATAATTAAGTACCAGTTACGCACAGGGGTCGATGTAATCGACTTAATCTCTTGGTCTGTCTTGTCTGTCTCCTCTGAGTTTAGCCCCTTGTGGGTAGTAAAGAAATAGGTATTTCGTCTGCCGTTAAGTGTCTGGGTTCAAATTCCGCCGAGGTCGACTTTGCCTTTCATTCTTTCGGGGTCGATAAATTAAGTACCAGTTACGCACTGGGGCGATGTAATCGACTTAATCCTTTGTCTGTCCTTGTTTGTCTCCTCTGTGTTTAGCCCCTTGTGGGTATAAAGAAATAGGTATTTGTCTTGCCTTTAACTGTTCTGGGTTCAAATTCCGCCGTGGTCGACTTTGCCTTTTATCTTTCGGGGTCGATAAATTAAGTACCAGTTACGCACTTGGGTCGATGTAATCGACTTAATCCCTTTGTCTGTCCTTGTTTGTCTCCTCTGTGTTTAGCCCCTTGTGGGTAGTACAGAAATAGGTATTTCGTCTGCCGTTAAGTGTTCTGGGTTCAAATTCCGCCGAGGTCGACTTTGCCTTTCATCCTTTCGGGGTCGATAAATTAAGTACCAGTTACGCACTGAGGTCTATGTAATCGACTTAATCCGTTTGTCTGTCCTTGTTTGTCTCCTCTGTGTTTAGCCCCTTGTGGGTAATGAAGAAATAGGTATTTCGTCTGCCTTTAACTGTTCGGGTTCAAATTCTGCCGAGGTCGACTTTGCCTTTCATCCTTTCGGTGTCGATAAATTAAGTACCAGTTACGCACTGCGGTCGATGTAATCGACTTAATCCCTTTGCCTGTCCCTGTTTGTCACCTCTGTGTTTAGCCCCTTGTGGGTAATAAAGAAATAGGTATGTCGTCTGCCGTTAAGTGTTCTGGGTTCAAATTCCGCCGAGGTCGACTTTGCCTTTCATCCTT
>NW_021832822.1:25000-30000 GCF_006345805.1 Octopus sinensis
AGGTAGGAGTGGCTGTGTGGTAAGTAGCTTGCATACCAGCTACATTGTTCCGGGTTCAGTCCCACTGCGTGGAAACTGAAAGAAACCCATATATATATATATATATATATATATATTATATATATATATTATATATTATATATATATATTATATATATAATATTATTAGCATGCTTACCAACCACATGGTAATAATATATATATATATATATATATACATATATATATATATATATATATATTATATATATATATATTATTAGCTTGCTTACCAACCACATGGTTCCGGGTTCAGTCCCACTGGTTGGCTCCTTGTGCAAGTGTCTTCTACTATAGCCTCGGGCCGACCAAAGCCTTGTGAGTGGATTTGGTAGACAGAAACTGAAAGAAGCCCATCGTATATATATATATATATATATACATATATAGGTGTAGGAATGGCTGTGTGTTAAGTAGCTTGTTTACCAAACACATGGTTCCGGTTTCAGTCCCACTGCGTGGCACCTTATATGCTGCACAGAGGCTTCTTCGTGTAGCTTCGTTGGATAGCCTCAAGTTCTGTGATTAAGAACTATGGCAAAGATGAAATCAAGTTTCGATTAGGGAGCAAATATTTAAGAAAAAGTGGAAGTGGATTTGGTACCACAATTAGAAAAGACACACCAAATGTAGTGAAAAGTGCTTTAAAGTGGAAACCGGTTGGATATAGATGTAGAGGTAGGCCTAAGAACTCGTGGCGGAGATCAACACATAAGGAACTAGAGAAAGGGGGACATAAGTGGCCTATACTCCAGCATGGCCGCAGTCAAATGACTGAAACAAGTAAAAGAGTTAAGAGTAAGAGTATGTATATTATGGCATATCTTTCTCGCCTACGCTCTAAGGAATAGAGTCTTAATCTCTTGAGTCTTTCCCAGTAGCTTATATGCTGCACAGAGGCTATCTTCTTCGTGTAGCTTCGTTGGATCGCCTCAAGTTCTGTGAAAAGTGCTTTAAAGTGGAAACCGGTTGGATATAGAAGGAGAGGTAGGCCTAAGAACTCGTGGCGGAGATCAACACAAAAGGAACTAGAGAAAGGGGGACATAAGTGGCCTATACTCAGCGTTGGAGGGTTAAAGGCACAAAGAAAAAGACACACCAAATATAGCAAAAAGTGCTTTAAGGTGGAAACCGGTTGGATATAGAAGAAGAGTTAGCCCTAAGAACTCGTGGCGGAGATTAACACATAAGGAACTAGAAAAGGGGACATACATGGCAGAGTATAAGTACAAGAGCAAAGAATTATGCGACATGGAATTCAACTATATGTGGCCTACACTCCGCGCTGGAGGGTTTTAGGAATAAAGAAGAAAGAATGTTTTAAAGAGCTGGAATCATTTGTCATCAGTGGGGACACAAGTGTAAAGTATAATTCTGTCTGTGTGTACGATGCTGTTAACGACCGTCGATGGTTTTCCTCCTCAGTCGTGAGAATAGCCATCATATGTGTATATATTATTTCTTTACTACCCACAAGGAGCTAAACAGAGGGGACCAACAAGACAGACAAACGGATTAAGTCGATTACATCAACCCCAGTGCGTAACTGGTACTTATTTAATTGACTCCGAAAGGATGAAAGGCAAAGTCGACCTCGGCAGAATTTGAACTCAGGACGTAACAGCAGACGAAATACCTATTTCTTTACTACCCACAACGGGCTAAACACAGAGGGGACAAACAAGGACAGACAAACGGATTAAGTCGATTACATCGACCCCAGTGCGTAACTGGTACTTTATTTAATCAACCCCGAAAGGATGAAAGGCAAAGTCGACCTCGGCAGAATTTGAACCCAGAACACTTAACGGCAGAAGAAATACCTATTTCTTTACTACCCACAAGGGGCTAAACACAGAGGGGACAAACAAGAACAGACAAAGGGATTAAGTCGATTACATCGACCCCAGTGCGTAACTAGTACTTTATTTAATCAACCCCGAAAGGATGAAAGGCAAAGTCGACCTCGGCGGAATGTGAACTCAGGACGTAACAGCAGACGAAATACCTATTTCTTTACTACCATAGGGGCTAACACAGAGAGGACAAACAAGGAGACAAATGGTTTAGTCGATTACATCGACCCTAGTGGGTAACTGGTACTTATTTAATCGACCCCGAAAGGAGAAAGGCAAGTCGACCTCGGCGGAATTTGAACTCAGGACATAACAGCAGACGAAATACCTATTTCTTTACTACCCACAAGGGGCTAAACACAGAGGGGACAAACAAGGACAGACAAACGGATTAAGTCGATTACATCAACCCCAGTGCGTAACTGGTACTTATTTAATCGACCCCGAAAGGATGAAAGGCAAAGTCGACCTCGGCGGAATTTGAACCCAGAACATTTAACGGCAAAAGAAATACCTATTTCTTTACTACCCACAAGGGGCTAAACACAGAGGTGACAAACAAAGACAGACAAAGGGATTAAGTCGATTATATCGACCCCAGTGGGTAACTGGTACTTATTTAATCGACCCCGAAAGGATGAAAGGCAAAGTCGATCTCGGCGGAATTTGAACTCAGGACGTAAAAGCAGACGAAATACCTATTTCTATTTCTTTACTACCCACAAGGGGCTAAACACAGAGAGGACAAACAAGGACAGACAAACGGATTATGTCGATTACATCGACCCCAGTGCGTAACTGGTACTTATTTAATCGACCCCGAAAGGATGAAAGGCAAAGTTGACCACGGCGGAATTTGAACTCTGAACGTAACGACAGACGAAATACCTATTTCTTTACTACCCACAAGGGTCTAAACACAGAGGGGACAAAGAAGGACAGACAAACGGATTAATTCGATTATATCAACCCCCAGTGCGTGACTGGTACTTATTTAATCGACCCCGAAAAGATGAAAGATAAAAGTTGACCTCGGCGGAATTTGAACTCAGAACGTAGCGGCAGACAAAATACCTATTTCTTTACTACCCACAAGGGGCTAAACACAGAGAGGACAAACAAGGACAGACAAACGGATTAAGGCGATTATATCAACCCCCAGTGCGTGACTGGTACTTATTTAATCGACCCCGAAAGGATGAAAGGCAAAGTTGACCTCGGCGGAATTTGAACTCAGAACGTAACGGCAGACGAAATACCGCTAAGAATTTCGCCCGGCGTGCTAACGTTCTGCAAGCTCGCCGCCTTAAATAAAGATAACACAGGGTGAAATCGAACCCAAAACCTCGTAATGCCAATGCTTAACGCTTAACTATTCAGCTAGAGTATATAAACAGGAGCAATGGAGGCGCAATGGCCCAGTGGTTAGGGCAGCGGACTCGCGGTCATAGGATCGCGGTTCGATTAACAGACGGGCGTTGTGAGTGTTTATTGAGCGAAAACACCTAAAGCTCCACGAGGCTCCCCCGGCAGGGGATGGTGGTGAAACCCGCCGTACTCTTTCACCACAACTTTCTCTCACTCTTACTTCCTGTTTCTGTTTGTACCTGTATTTCAAAGGGCCGGCCTTGTCACTCTCTGTGTCACGCTGAATATCCCCGCGAACTACGTTAAGGGTACACGTGTCTGTGGAGTACTCAGCCACTTGCACGTTAATTCCACGAGCAGGCTGTTCCGTTGATCGTATCAGCTGGGACCCTCATCGTCGTAACCGACGGAGTGCTCCTCCAGGGGGTGGTGGTGAACCCTGCTGTACTCTTTCACCACAACTTTCTCTCACTCTTACTTCCTGTTTCTGTTGTACCCGTATTTCAAAGTGCCGGCCTTGTCACTCTCCGTGTCACGCTGAATATCCCCGAGAACTACGTTAAGGGTACAGGTGTCTGTGGAGTACTCAGCCACTTACACGTTAATTCCACGAGCAGGCTGTTCCGTTGATCGGATCAACTGGAACCCTCATCGTCGTAACCGACAGAGTGCTCCTGCAAGGGGTGGTGGTGAACCCTGCTGTACTCTTTCACCACAACTTTCTCTCACTCTTACTTCCTGTTTCTTTGTACCATGAAGTCGTTGTTCTAAAAGAACGCTGGTCTCCTTGACAACGCTTTACGACGTTGATTTCCTTACACTCCCTTCCCCACAGCTTCACGAGGGAGGGAAGAAGGGGGAGAAGCAACACAGGTGCAGGTGTGAGCGTGGACGCCAACTCCGCCGCCATCGACACACGAAAAAATATGCGTTAAAATGGAAAATAATTATGGTAAATTATTTTTTAAATCGTGGACTCATCGTAGACGCGCGCTAATACCCAGAAGGGCTCGATATGAATCACGACTATAAGATACCCGGTTTTGGTTAAACTGCACCGCAAAATGTGGGAGTAGTTAGGAATCTAAATCGTAGGAGACAGACAGACACACAACTTCACTTTTATATATAAAGATTTGTGCAACAACTAAAACATTCGGTTGTGCAAATTGTTTGCACAGGAAACCTGCCCCGTGTGGCGGTTTTTGCCGTTTTTGTGGATCTGTTTCAGCTTTTTTAGCCATTTCAGTTTTGGCGACTTCAAGCATTAAAAGGGAAAAAAATGATGGTAAATTAATTTTAAAATCGTAGACTCATCGTAGACGCGCGCTAATACACAGAAGGGCTCGATATGAATCACGACTATAAGATACCCGAATTTGGTTAAACTGCACCGCAAAATGTGGGAGTAGTTAGGATTCTAAATCGTAGGAGACAGACACTCACACAACTTCACTTTTATATATAAAGATATGTATATAAAGGACAGGCGTCTTTCAGTTTTCCTTCTTTCGGATCTAATCAGAAAACTCGAGGTTATGGAAGACTGTCACCTAAGGTGCAATGTCATGGGTCTGACTGAACCCGGAATCATGTGGTTGGGAAGCAAACTGCTTAGAATATAGCCCACACCCGCGACTATATATACATGCATATATACTCTTTTACTCTTTTACTTGTTTCAGTCATTTTGACTGCGGCCATGCTGGAGCACCGCCTTTTAATCGAGCAACTCGA
>NW_021832823.1:0-2500 GCF_006345805.1 Octopus sinensis
GAATACGATAGCGATTAGAAATATGCAGAGATGTATGAAACTGTTCTTAGCTCAAATGTAAATGCATGATAATTATATGCATAAACGTGGTGCATGCTGTATATTCATGAATATGTGTGCGTTGACACTATTATATATTAATACGTACGTTTTTGTTTGCACATAAATATGTGAGTGCTCTCGTGTATATGTGTGAATGCGCATGTTGTGTTTGTGTGCGCGTATATATAGCATTTATCCTTTTTCTTTTACTTGCTGGGGCACCATCTTGAATTTTTCGTCGAATGACTCGACCAAGGTCTTTATTTTTAAAGCCCCCTACTTATTCTATGGGTCTCTTTTGCCGAACCGCTAAGTTACGGGAACGGAAACACACCGATACCAATTGTCAAGCGGTGTTGGGGAACAAACACAGATACAAACACACACACGCTAAATATATATATATATAATATATATATATATATATATATATATATATATATATACGATGGGCTTCTATTAGTTTCCGTCTACCAAATCCACTCACAAGGGCTTGGTCGGCCTGAGGCTATAGTAAAAGACACTTGCACTTATGCATATACGCACACATGCACACTTGAATATAATTGAAGAGATAACGACATATTGCTCACACACACACATACATCCACACACACACACAACACACACACTCTCACAAATACATACACACATGCATATACTGATAAACATATATGGAAATGCGAACGCATATGTAGATATGCATGCGGAAAAATACACATGCATACATATGCACATAATTACACATACGCACACATGAATCTACATACGTATCCACTAACCAATGCATGCTCATACACGTGCATATACATAAAAGCAGAAGCAAGTACACACACAAAATGGTATACACACTCACATTCACACGCTCACATAAACACACACACACACAAACACACACACACAGCTATCTCTCTCTCTCTCTCTCTCTCTCTCTCTCTACATATATATACATACATACAAACATACATACATACATACATACATACATACACACATACATATACACACATGAAACACCGGGCACGCACATATACACACACATATATATATATACTGTCGTATGTATATATATATATATACATACACATACAAACATACATTTACGCATTTAAGCACATATGCACATATGCATGTACATGTATATGCGGGCAATATCCGGTTTGATGGATGGCCACAGTGGCATAAACAGGTTGCAAGCTGCATTATTCCCCTGCGTCGAGATCAGAAAAATTCTGGATCCAACTTTAGAAAACTATTCATTCATGCACAGGGCATGCATTCCTGTATGCACAAGAATTTACATTTGTTGCCCATACTCCCGTTCCCATGGTGACAAAGGGACATTAAAACAAACGCTGTGCTCCGTGGTTGTTTCACTCCGCCGGTTAAAACATGCAAGAGAACGAGAGATGGAGATAGACGGACAGATAGGTAGATAGATAGATGGATAGATAGATAGATAGATAGATAGATAGATAGATAGATAGATAGATAGATAGATAGATAGATAGATAGATAGGTAGATAGATAGACAGACAGATAGATGGATGGTAGATAGATAAGATAGATAGATAGAGATAGATAGATAATAGATAGATAGATAGATAGATAGATAAATAGATAGACAGATAGATGGATGGATCAATAGATAGATAGATAGATAGATAGATAGATAGATAGATAGATAGATAGATAGATAGATAGATAGAGAGAAAGAGGATGGTGAGATAGAAGGAAAATGGAGGGGGAACAGAACTGGAGTTGGGTATATGCAATAGCCGATCATCGCGTTGATGGCGCCGACAGTGATTGGTGTGTGTCTATAATGTGATTTCAGTAACCTTCATATTGGCGGTTAAATTAGGCTTAAAGGACAGAGGTTACGGTTGGCTAGACTGGATCATACGAATACCGAATCGGCTTGCAGCTCCTTTTTATTTTATTGTTGTTGTAGTTTTATTGCTATTGTCGTTGTGGTTATCCTCACATGTTGTTGTTGCCGTTCTTATTCTTATATTTTTTTTATTATTTGTGTGTGTGTGTGTGTGTGTGTTTTGTATTACGTCTTTGATGGTTGTTTTTTTTTTTGTATCCGTACACCTGAATGTTTTGATTTCGCTAGTGTATTTAAATATTTTGTATATGTGATACCCTTGTGGCAAAAAAAGAGAATATTATTATTATTATTATTATTATTATTATTATTATTATTGCTGTTGTTGTTGTTGTTGTTGCTGTTTATTTTTGTATTCATTTAGTTATTCGTTTTTTTTTTTCCTCTTCTCTTTTCGCTATGAGATTGCTTCACACTGTGACAACGTTAGAAAGAATGCGATGCGGAGGGGGGGGAAGTGAGAGATAGCGTGAAAGAGAAAGAGAGAGGATGAAAGAGAGACAAGATGAAAGAGAGAGAGAGAGAGAGAGAGGTGGGGGGGAGAGAAACATTGAAAGGTTACGA
>NW_021832823.1:7500-15000 GCF_006345805.1 Octopus sinensis
AATACAAGTGGCATCTTCCTTGTTTCTGTCTCTCTTGTTTACTCTTGCATACATACATATATATATATATATATATATATATGTTTATATGCATACCAGACCTGTCTATTTATACATAAGTTGATATGTGTGTGCGCATGCGTGTGTATATATATATCCGTATGTATACATGTGTACCGAAGCTTGTACAAGCATTAAGATGGTGGGAATTTGAATGTTAAAGAAAGACAGTACATTTGTGTATCTATCCAGAAATCTATTAAGCCATTATCAGCGTATGTGTATATGCGTTTAGGTGAATTCATAGCACAGTATACAGGAGGTAGATGTCTAAGTGCCTACTAATGCCCTGTTCAATATAGATAGGGTGTAATGGCGGAAATTAGCTCGTTAACATCTGGATTATTGTAAGTTGCTATCACGTGATGTGAAAGACATGGCCTTCCTGGTTTATCGATGCCAATCTTAATCATACGTAATGTAACTTTGGACAGTTCTTAATATACATTTAGGCTTTCACATCTAGTCCTTTCTATCTAAGGTATAGGTTTATTGCGTGTTTGATTCGATCTGCAGAGTAATCGTTCGATTAGGGATTAGAATCACCTATTCAGATAGAAGTAACGAAACGAAACAAAATGTAAAAAAGAACACATAAAAAAACATAAAAAATTAACACAAAACTGAATAATGGGAGTTTATTCTACTTGCGTGAATGATTTCTTCTTCTTCTTCTTCTTCTTTCTTCTTCTTCTTCTTCTTTCTTCTTCTTCTTCTTCTTCTCTTCTTCTTCTTCTCATAGTTGTTGTTGTTTTCCTTGTTTTTGCTGCTGTTGCAGCTATTTCTTTTCATTTTTTAGTATTTTATTTCCATTTCAATTTTTTTTTTATTCACTGCTTTCGCATTTTTGTTTTCAGTTTTGATTTAATTATTTATTTCATATATTGTTCTCACAAAAAAAAAAAAAAACTCCAAATTTTTATTATAATTTATTTTTTCTATTTTACATATATATGAAAAATTAAGTATCCTATCACGTAAAAGATGATGGAAATTGTTGTTGTCACGGACCCTAAGGATCGACTACCATTGGCCGGTGGGGAAACCTTCAGGACTGTGCAACGTATGAAGTATCCTTTGGAAAACGGAGAGTGTGTTTGCGAGAGCTACGATGGTAGGTAAATGAATGCCACCCAGTTTTGGGCAGTTGGCGATTATTATCCAAGCGTAGTAGGCTTTCTACGTGGCTAATTGCATGGCTAACTGCAATGCATGTCACTAAATCACTTGAGGACTTGTGAGGTTGAATTTTTACGCGAAATATGCTGCACCAATTCATTCAGTCAGTCATCTAGCGATCCATGCATCAATCCACCAGTGCATACACACACACACACACACACACACACACACACACACACACACACCACGCACACACACAAATACACATACACACACACGCACAGAGGAGGCGTGGCTGTGTGGTAAGAAGCTTGCTTCCAAAACTCATGGCTCCGGGAGAGTGTCTTCTACTACAGCATTGGGCAGACCAGATCTTTGTGAGCGGATTAGGCAGACATAAAACTGAGAGAAGCCCGTCGTGTGTTTATATATATATATATATATATATATATATATATATGTACACACGCATGTATGTATATATGTATATATATCTATGTGTGTGTGTCCTTGTGTTTGTGTTTGTTCACACCCATCACTGCTTGACAACCGGTGTTGGTGTGATTATGTCTCCGTAACATGGAGGTTCAGCTAAAGAGACTGATAGGATTAGAATTAGGCTTAAAAATAAGTCCTGTGGTCGATGTATCCTACTAAAACCCCTCAAGGCCGTGCTCCAGCATGGCCGCAGTCAAATGGCTGAAACAAATAAAAGAGTAGTAATATATATATATATATATATAATATATATATATATATACATACATTCATACACACACGCACATACATACATATATGTATACATAGATGCAGTCATTCATGCATACATACATACATACATACATACATACTGCATACATACATACATACATACATACATACATACATACATACATACATGCATGCATACATACATACATATATACGTAACGCTCTTATCCCTACCCTGTAGCACTCATTAGAGACCCATTTAATGCATGTTGTGGATCATATTCTGATGAGTCAAGTAGCATCATGTCGTCTGCAAATATCACCCAACCGATCCTATACTTATGAACCGCGATTCCACTTCCACAACAACATATAAATCCAGTTAAAGAAAATTATGAAAAAGAGGAATGGCAATACACATCCCTGTTGAAAGCCACACTCAGAAGAGAGGAGGTTGGTAAAAGAGTCAAACTCACAGTCCACAGGTCAGTTTACGTGATTATCCTTACCTATAGTCATAGATAATGGGTTATGACCAAAATAGTACGATCACGAATTCAAGTGGCCGAAATGGGGTTGATCGTTTTTTATGTCAAGTTCTACACAAGGGCAATTACTTGTGAGTTCTTAGTGGAGTCCATGTTTTTTAAAATGTTTACATGAAAAGGACCAACTGTGACTTGCATGTTTCGGCCTGTTTACCTTCTCATGACACTCGATTATGCTTGTTTACGATAATATATCAAAGAACAAAGGCGGCGAGCTGGCAGAAACGTTAGCACGCCAGGTGAAATGCGTAGCCGTATTTCGTCTGCCGTTACGTTCAGAGTTCAAATTCCGCCGAGGTCGACTTTGCCTTTCATCCTTTCGGGGTCGATAAACTAAGTACTAGTTGCGTACTGGGGTCGATCTAAACAACTTCCCCAACTTACCAAAAATTTCGGGCCGTATTTCGTCTGCCGTTACGTTCAGAGTTCAAATTCCGCCGAGGTCGACTCTGCCTTTCATCCTTTCGGGGTCGATTAAATAAGTACCAGTTATGCACTGGGGTCGATATAATCAACTTAATCTGTTTGTCTGTCCTTGTTTGTTCCCTCTGTGTCTAGCCCCTTGTGGGTAGTAAAGAAATAGGTATTCCGTCCATCTTCACGTTCTGGGTTCAAATTTCGCCGTGGTCGACTTTGCCTTCCATCCTTTCGGGGTCAATTAAATAAGTTCCAGTTACGGACTGAGATCAATGTAATCGACTTACCCTCTCGCCCGAATTTCAGGCCTCGTTCCTAAAAACAGAAATAATCATAGTTGCTTTAACAGTGAACCGTTTGAAAAGAGAAAATGATGATGTATTAGCTAATTATTGGTTATCTGTACCCTAAAGAATACTCTCGTGGCTCAAGAACCGAGATCGAATCCTGTCACACGCCAAAGATATAATCAATTAAATACTATCTTTTTGGAAGCTGCTAAACATCAAACAATCTCCTAAAAACGAGGGTTCAATTCTCTTTGGATTTTAAAGCGATAACCACAATGTCTAAGGCAAAACATGTGCCAAGACGTCATATCACGTGACATGAAGTAACGTTAATGAATCACCAGTTAAATGGCTGTGTCACATGTAAAACTTCATATCCCATTATGGTAATCACTATTATTGCTTCCATCTCATTTGGTAATAACTTCCGCATCTGCGATATTCTCATCACTTTTTCCATCCCTCCCACTCACTCAGCTACTCTCTCTTCGTTCTCTTTTTTCCCTCTCTATGCTACCACACACACACACACACATATGCACATGCACACATGCATACACACGCATACGCATGCGTATACTCAGAGATTAATACAAGCATGCTTCTGCATTTCCGCCTTGTCCATTTATTTTGATCCATGCGAACCCCAGTTCTCTCAAAACTCTGATCGTCAATAATAACTATGAAGATGACGGCGACGACGACGACGACGACGATGATGATGGTAATGATGATCATGTTGCTGGTGTTGGTGCTGCTGCTGATGATGATATTGATGACAACAATCCTGCTGCTGCTGCTGCTGCTGCTGCTGCTGCAAATGAAGATGAAGATAACTACGAAGATGATGATGATGGTCATCATCATCCTAATCAACACCACCACCACCACCACCACCACCACCACCACAACCACCACCATCATCATCGTTGTCATCGTCATCATTATCGTTTTTCTCCTCCTCCTCAACATCATTACCACTATGATATCATGATGATGATGATGATAATGCTAACGATCAGTATAAATATAATGAGTATGATGATGATAATCATCATCATTATCCCCATCATCATCATCAGCAGCAGCAGCATCAGCAGCATCATCAACATCATCATCATCTTCACCACCACTACCACCACTATCATCATCATCACCACCACCACCACCCACCACCACCATCATCATCATCATCATCATCATCATCATCATCACAGTCATCACTCATTATGTTAGACAGTCCATCATTAACTGCAACGTCTCCGTCGTCTTCGTTTATCATCAACACCACTACTGTTGCCACCACCACCACCACCACCACCACCATCATCATCATGATCACCATAATAATCACCAACACCGCCAGCACCACCACACTGTTATCCTATAACCGTCATCGCTGTCGTCGTCGTGAGTAACATCCTCATTATTTCTCCAAACTGTATCTCCTTTCACCGGTGTTAACCAATCTTGCCACCACCACCACCACCACCACCACCACCACCACCACCACCACCACCACCACCACCACCACCACCACCACCACCACCACCACCGCCGCCACCACCACCACCACCACCACCGCCAGCGCCGCCATCACCGCCATCGCCACCACCACCACCACCGCCAGCGCCGCCATCACCGCCATCGCCACCACCACCGCCCAGATTATCCTGATTGACGCTCTCACTATTCATCCATCCATCCATCCATCAACCATCCGTACTACACCAACACGAACAAACCAAAGACAGAAATAAGGAGCACATGAAGAAAGCAACGACCCAGCATGTAAGCTTGACTCGACCTGCTTCAAACAGCAGTTGAATTCCATCCTCTAAGAATGCTTTAAAATTTTGGCAAAAGGCCAGCCAGCAATTTCGAAGGAGAGAGTAAGTTGATCACATCGACCCCAGTGCTCAGCTGGTCTATCGACCCTGAAAACATCAAAGGCAAGAGTCAACTTCGACGGAATTTGAACTCAGAACGGACGAAATGTCGTTAACTCAGAATGGACGAAATGCTAACGATTCTGCCAGCCCACCGCTCTATTCCGTCCTTTAATAATTCATTATCATTTTAGAACAGGAAGATACAAAGAATGATGTAATCCAAGATACACTATGTATAGGCGTAAGAGTGGCTATGTGGTAAGTAGCTTGTTTACGAACAACATGGTTCCGGGTTCAGTCACACTGCGTGGCACCTTGGGCAAGTGTCTTCAACTATATCCTCGGGCCGACCAAAGCCTTGTGAGTGGATTTGGTAGACGGAAACTGAGAGAAGCCCGTCGTATGTATATATATATATACGTATGTCTGTGTGTGTATATGTTTCTGTGTCTGTGTTTGTGCCCCAAACATCGCTTGACAACCGATGCTGGTGTGTTTACGTCCCCGTAAAAGAGCCCGATAGAATAAGTACTAAGCTTACAAAGAATAAGTCCTGGGGTGGATGTGCTCGACTAAAGGCAGTGCTCCAGCATGGCCACAGTCAAATGATGAAACAAGTAAAAGAGTAAAGAGTAAGAGTATGTGAGCGAAAAGAAAGTGATATTCACGGATGTAACACCTTCAATGAAAGATCAGCTTAATGAGGTCTGACCTGGGGTTAAACAACTAGAACAATAACAATAACAACAGCACGAACCAACGAGTGTGCATCTATGTGGTCATTTGAGTTACAAGAAATAACAGGCAAATCTCCGTTGTACCATACTGTAATGTGTTGGAATCTTAAAATAGAATATGTGGGAGATTGTAGTCACAGGTTCCATAAACATGAGAAAAGGCTAGGTGTTTTGGTGGTTGTGGTCACGGTTGGCAGAATGCTTTTTTCTTTGAGATATGCATGATTAGTTTTGGCGTGGAGCTAAAAAACTATAGTGAAAACAAAATCTCGCACAAAGAAACACGAGAATCATGATAAGAGTTATTGGATACGATGTAGACCCATGGCTAGTCAGAACTTATGTGCCACAACATAGGAGAATAATCAGGGCATTGTGGGTAGGACTGTGAAAAGGGACTCGTAAATCTTAACAACCCTGAAGGTCACAGAGCTAAACTAGGAGAACACCCGGTAGAAGCCGCGGAGACTAAAAGCATGAGATTAATCATAGAGAGAAGAAAGACTAGTTGTTATATAAGTTCAAAGAATTTAGAAGACTTAGCAAAGTCAGGGAGAATTACATTACTGAAAAGTCAAAAGTAGCAACAACAGGAACAGGAGTCTTAGATTCCAGAGTACCACCGGCCAAAGCGTCTGAGGGTTAGCAATGAAAATATCTTGAAACCCCGTATCAGAAACAGATGAGCAAATACCGCGTCCCCTATGAGAACGGATATGTAGTACCACACCAACATCGTGCGATGAGGAAGAAATAATTACAGTTGAAAATAAGAAAGGAAAAGAAAAAAATATTACAGAAACGAAAAGAATCAATATAAAACAACGGACAGAATTGAAGAGGAACACTTTCTTCTAGACGATATTGAGATTCCTTCACAAGAACTTAATGAAAAGCTGGAAAAAGCAAAGATGAATGAAAATTCAGTTCTTCTTAAACCAAACAGTTAATGGAGGGGATTACGCATCTGTGGTGTCATGGACACATCAAATAAGTTGTAATGACACTTGAGATGAATGTTTTTCCTTTTCAACTCCAATTGTCTTAAGAAAATGTCCGCTAGTGCGTTCGGTTGCACTCAGCCATAATTTTAAGGGAACTCAGCTCAACCTAGCGTTGGATAAAATGCTTAACGGGATTTGTTTCAGTTCTTTACGTTCTGAGTTTAAAATCAAACCAAGTTCAACTTTCATTTTCATCCTTTCATGATCGATAAGATAAAGTACCAAGGTCGATGTAATATAATAGATTATCCCCTTCTCCTTAAAATTTCAGGTCCTGTGTCTATTATATAAAGGATTGTTGTTATCATTATTATAGTTAAGTCGACTAGTTGACTGAATCATTAGCACGCGGCATTTCGTCCGTCTTCAGTTTCAGAGAAAAAATTCCAATGAGGTCGACTTAGCGTGTCATGCAACGGGGTTCAATAAAAAAAGTACTAGTTGAGCACTGAGGTCGATGTAATCGACGAGTGCCCTCCCACAAGATTTCTTGTCCTCTGCTTATTATACAAACAATAATTATATTTTAATATTTAAATTATTATTGCTATCATTACTATTTTACTCTTTTACTTGTTTCAGTCATTTGACTGCGGCCATGTTGGAACACCGCCTTTAGTCGAGCAAATCGACCCCAGAACTTATTCTTTGTAAGCCTAGTACTTATTCTATCTGTCTCTTTGCTCAACCGCTAATTGACGGGGGCGCAAACACACCAG
>NW_021832823.1:20000-32515 GCF_006345805.1 Octopus sinensis
TGCGGCCATGTTGGAGCACCGCTTTTAGCCGAGGAAATCGTCTCCAGGACTTATTCATTGTAAGCCTAGTACTTATTCTATCGGTCTCTTTTGCCGAACCGCTAACTTCTGGGGAGGTAAACACACCAACATCGGTTTTCAAGCGATGTTGGTGGGGGGGGGGGTTCAAACACAGATGCACAAACATATACACACACAAACATATATATATATAAATACATATATACGACAGGCTTCTTTCAGTTCCCATCAACCAAATTCACTCACAAGGCTTTGGTCGACCCGAGGCTATAGTAGAAGACACTTGCCCAAGGTGTCACGCAATGGGACTGAACCCGAAACCATGTGGTTGGTAAGCAAGCTACTTACTACACATCCACTCACACATACAAGGTGCGATGGGTAAATTGTCGCCATTTTATATCTTTAATTTCTCGCATGCGTATTGTTTGTTTTTGATTTTGTCGACTGCACACTATATAAAAAAATATATACATATAAAAAATATACAATTACATAATGATATAAATAAATAATATAAATTAGTAAACATATATATGTGTTCCACACCCAATGTCTCAGTTTTTCGACTTAATATTGTGATAATAAACATATATGTTTACTAATTTATATTATTTATTTATATCATTATGTAATTGTATATTTTTTTATATGTATAGGAGTGTGAGTATATGCACTCATATGTATATATATATATGTTGTATTGTGGGTACGCACCCACACCCATGTGGGTATATGTGTAGACTGTGTTTTATATTACATAATCTCCGAAGAGGCCTTGTGATATTTGTGTTAATGTCTCATTTATATTCTATATCGACCAACCATAAAGGGCTAATATTGGTAAAATGAGACATAATTATCGACATGGCCGAAACAGTTGTAAGATCTAATTTATACTTATATTTATATTTACTTGTATTTATATTCTTTTTTATATATATTCTAATTATTATACAACATTACTCTTTTATGTACACTTTTTTTATGTACATTCCTTTATGTACACTGATTTGTTCTGCTTTTATATTTAGCCCTACAGTCTCTTATGTGGTGGTTTAATAAAGTATGTGATTGAGTATTATCTGGTAATTGATATTTGATTTAGATGTATTTCTCCATTTTCTTATCTTGTATTAGTAATTTGGGGTAAATCATTTTACCTTTGCCCATATAATACAGTAAATGAGTTGATTGCATCGCAATCATTAACATTTATGTATTAACTTTGTTGGGTACCTCACTAGCAGTATATTGGATATACGTTATCCCATAGAGGGTTGCATTTACAACCCCAATCTCAATTTGTATATATATATATATACATATATATATATATGTATATATATATCTATATATATATATAAATGTATATATGTGTGTGTTAATACGTATTTATGTCTGTGTACGTATGCATATATATGGGTGCATATGCACACACGTACTTATACACATGTTTTTCTTATCTTACATTTCACCATGAAGTATTGGAATATCTGTTAATTTACCGTATTTGTAAATATGCTTTTGTGTTTATGTGTAGAGGTTTGTATGTATACATAAACAAACTTTCATACACACGTTGTGTACGTGACTATGTTTTTCACTTGTAGTCTATTAATTTAGCATTCAACAAGACAAGAAGACATCCACACCTTAACAGAATGGCACACTTTCCTATCAATATTTCGGGAAAAGGGCTCCTCATCACATATTTTCTAACCTTCTGTCTATTCAGCAGCTATTGCTCCTCCTGAAATTTGGTGAGTTCAAATGTGTGATGAGGCGTACATTATTGTAAGTTATTGTAAGAGTGATGAGGCATTCTACACCTATTGTGCTTTTCCCTAATACTCTGTATTTCGAATGTCTCTTTGAATTCATTTGGCTTTATTTCTACCGCATCAATAAATAGCTCATCCTCATCCTTTGCTTTCATTGTTTCCATGGAAAAATATTGGTGCTCAATGCAACCACGAAAAAAACATTCCTTGTGAAAGAGGACCTTCCTTGCACGCTCTTTTTTGCTTTCATTTAAGGTAGAGCGTTATTTCGTTTGTATTTCTATTGACTTCGACAGTCTTTCATCCTTAGCAACTCTTCAAACTCTTGTCAGGAGATGACAAATAGTATTACTAGTTGTAACTTAGATCATGTATTAATTTTTCCTATTCATGTCAGGAAAAAGTATACTGAAGTACCTGCATAGTATATAGTATACAGGGGTGAGGGCGAAGCAAAGTGACCCACGGAAGTAGTACAAGACACATCCATCCATAAGCACATATCACATGAATTGAACCAGTGCAATACTTGAATGATAAACAAAAGACTTAACAGATCTCTGGCTTACTCTTGCCTTTGTAGAGCAACTTGTACAAGTTGTGAGTGCAGATGTCACGAGACGCTCTAGAGAACAAAGCAAGTTTCTTAACCAACCTCAAAGTTGTTGTGTGACTGGTAGTTTTATAAGACAGCACCCTTCTCTTTTTTTGTCTACCTTCTTTGTTTTTCTCAAAGAAGATGCCATCGGGTGATTCTTACTTTCATAGGTGTATTGGCTAGGTTTTCTACAATGTGCTAGTTATCTAAGTGTTTTTGTTTTGCGTACCTAACGGAGCATAACTTCGTAAGGGTTATGTGATATTCGGTAGTACTCAGGACTTCTAATCTATGCTGATCCCTTCATTTATCGTGACATCTGCACTCACCACCACACACGCTTATTACACTAAAAAGACAAGAACAAGCCTGGAGTCGATTTTACTGCAAAATTTTCTAATTATCATTCTAGGACTTCGCTGGTCCAATTAATGTGAACATACGTGTGTGGCACTATTTCTGTTGGTCATTTTGTCTCACCCTCGTTCCTGCATACTAAACGACCACTTCCATATAATTATTTGTGGTATAAGCAAAAAACAAAAAAAAAAAAAACGAAAAAAAAAACGAAGAGACAGCATACAGCTTCACACATAGTCTGGAGTCTTCTTTATTTTCTCCTGTGTATGAAAACTGAAAGTCCCTTTCTGCTTTTTAATTTTTTTCGTGAAGCAGAGATATATCACTATTTCCCTTTGCCTGTTTTTGGACAAATTCAAATGAAGAGATGCACATATTTGTAACAAAGCGCTGTCACATTTATTTTTTTGGTTTGACCTTGTCTATGTCATGAAACATTTTTGCAGTACGAACATCGGCAAATCTGCTTCCAAAACTACTAGAATTTACGCTTGACGGAATTTGTGTTGTGTGTGAGTGTTGTTATTGTTTCGTTGTTTGTCTTTTCACTGCGAATGTTTAAATCAATATTGCCACCGTTTTCTATTACAAAGTAATTTTTTTCTCCACATGTGTCTATTTGTTCGGTATTGTTAGTTTTCTTAATTTTTTTTTCTCATTTTCTTTTTCGTTTATCTTTGCTAATAATTTGTTTACCACAAATATTTGACAGAATGTCATATTTCTTTATGTTGGTACTGCCATCATTAGCCCAAAACAGGAAGCCGTTTTGAAATATGTTTTTGTAAGAAAGTTAAGATTGCTTCCCAACCACATGATTTCAAGTTCAGATCAACCGCGTGGCATCTTGGTCAAAGGTCTTCTACTATAGCCTACGGCCGAGCAAAACCTTGTGAATAGATTTGTTAGACAGAAACTGTAAGAAGTGCGTCGTCTCTCTCCCTCTCTATATGAATATATCGGTGTGTGTTTGTCCCCTACCAGTGCCCGATAACCGGTGTTGGTTTGTTTTGCTTTCGGCAAAAGAGACCGATAGAATATGTCTGAGTTTAATGAATTGGGCACTGGAGTCGAGTCGTTCGACTAAGGACCTTCAAGGCGGTGCTACAATATGGCTGCAGTCTAATGACTGAAACAAGTGAAAGATTAAAGGCAAATTTAAGAAAAATTGTTCAAAAATACTTTTTTCTTAAACAGTGAAAAAATTGTAAAGTAACTGCTTTTAAAAATAATTGAAAACACATTCCTTCTTAATTTTAAAACACCTTCATTCTATAAGCCCATGCTACACGACTCAGGAAAAGAATGCTCCAGTTGTTGGTGTATATAATATAGGTGCAACACAGGAATGGTGTATAACATGTCTTGAAAGGACAAGGGAACAACAACAACTGCAACAACGAAAATAACAGCAGAAACAGCATCAACAATCATACTATCATTATAATAGTTTTCAAATTTTGGCACAAGGCCAGCAATTTCGGTGTGGGTGGGTAAGTCGATTACATCGACCCCACTACTCGGCTGGTACTTATTTCATCAACTCCGAAAGGATGAAAGGCAAAGTTGACCTCTGCGGAATTTGAATTCACAACTTAGGTTCTGGCACTGAGATCGAAAAGTCTTTAAATCAAGACCAACCTCCTCAAGAACTTGTAGCAAATCAAACCAGGGATATTCCCGAAACTGTCGCCCGGGATCAACTACCAAACCTGTCTCAAAGAAATAGAAATACAAGACAGAATTGGACTAAGGAGGAATATATCGAAGTTATGCGTGCTTATTATTATTCAACACTAAACCCAGAAACACCAATGATAATAATAATAATAATAATGATGATAATAATAATAATAATAATAATAATAATAATAATAATAATAATAATAATAATATAATAATAATTTTAATAATATGATGATGATGATGATGATGATGATAATGATGGTTTCAAATGTAGGCATAGGTCCAGCAATTTTGAGGTGACTGGTAAGTCGCTTTCATCGACGTCGGTATTCAAATGGTACTTATTTCATTGATCCGAAGGGATGAAGGCCAAGGTCGACCTTGTCGGAATTTGAACTCAAAACGTGATGACAGACGAAATAGCGCTAAACATGTGTCCGGTGTGCTAATGATTCGGCCAACTCTGATAAGGTTGTTGTTTGGACCTTTTCCCTGATAGACGCCATTTATAACTTTCTTCCAGTCATGCCGGCGCTTTACTCCAAATAAGTTCTTCCCGTTGTTTCATTCCAAGGTTTAAGAGTTTCCTTGCGTTTAATGAGTTCTGAAAATCTAAGCATTAAGCCTGTATGATATACTGCTGAACGGTTTACGAAAACCACCTGTTTTACAGTTTGTGCTCATATCCTGACACAATGTAAGATGTGGACACGGGGATCCAGTCAAAAGCATTTTAATATTAATCTAAAATGGGCGCATCAACAAGTAATTATTCAACAAATGGTTGAATTATTACTGACAGGTGTGTTACCATGATTTGCTTCAACAATTTGAATAGGCATTTTGGTAGTCTGCTGGGTTTCCTGGTTTTTATATCGCTTTCCAGTTTATGGCTATTTTGCCAAGGTGTGTTATCACTTTCAGATAGATCTCGTCGTCTCCTGCAGCTTTGCTTGTTTTCAGGTTATTTATTATTGTTTCTGCTTCTTGTTTTGTTATTGATGTCGCTGTATAGTCTTCTTTAACATTTCTGGATAGGCCTTATACAAAAACCAATATTCTAACCTCGCAGATCTTTAAAATTCCTACACGCAATCACTTTAGTCATGACTTCCAGAGAGAGAGAGAAAAAAACTACTGCTCTTTCTTGTCAAAGCCAGGCGGTTAAACCTTTTCATTATAGGCGCGGCCAATAATTTGGGGCATGGATTCTAGATTCCTTAATCTATTTGAAATGTTGTCCGCACTGATGGGAATATCTAAGCCGTTGGATTGTGCCTTATCTAGTATTGTTTTTTAAGCATTTGTCCAGCTTGCTTATTGTATCAGTTGAAGTTCGCACTCTCTGTCCGTACCTCATCTATTAATACAATGTTTGGGCTTTGTGTGTTTTCATAATTCTCTGAAGTTTTTCACTGCTTGCTAACCCTTGGGCTGCCGTACTCTATGTCTCCTTGAGATATGCTTCTTTTTCAGAAGAATTTTGGTAAATCACCCGCTTTTGTCGTACGCTGCTAGTATTCATTTTAGCCGAGGCCAACATGCACCCACTTTTGTCATAACTATCAGAGAGAGAATAAAAAACTACTGCTCTTTCTGCTGGAATGTAGGCACTTGGGTATTTTCATTATAGACCCAGCCTGTCTTTGGCACGACAGCAGCTGATCGGCAAAATTTCCCAAGGCAGCAATGCTCGGTCATTGAATGTGTCGCGGACATTCCAGGCGAGAGCACTTCCTTACCTGTAGAGTTTATCTCGAACTGATAATGTTCTCACCGGTAGGAATATCAAGTCAGAGATTCCGAGAAATCATGTGTAGTTCCCCGATAGAAACTCTTCCGGAATATACCAACCAACTGATTTTCGTCAATCTCAGACTTTCCATGAAACGTCATCGATCTTACCCCACCATTAATGATTTTTTATAGACTGGTAACGTGGAAGTTGAATCGACTGCTTTACCCGACTTATAAAGGACTGGAAACGCTGAACAACATTCTAGATGCCACGCATTCGGTCTTCTCTTCGTATGATCCAGAACTGCTTCTCCGCCAAATTGCAGGAAAGCAATTTACCTGACAAAGGCACGTTTTCTCGCACCTGTTCATAGTCAAGAAATCTCTGTAGATGCTGCAGCTTCAGCGCATGTCTATGCCTCTCTTTTCAGTGACAATAATGTCTAGTCAATAGATCTGTCTCCTGTGTGTTTACTCAAAGACAGTTATATCTAAGAATAATACCAAGCTGGAAGCCTGATATATATTTCCAAGTTCTTCTTTCACACCACATATAACTCTCACAATACCATATCTATACAACTAGATGACGTAATAGATAGATAACTATTCATGAATGTGCGCGCGCGTGTGTGTGTGTGTATGTGTATACGTGTACAACTGCCTGTGAGTGTAGATGTATGTTTGGTTATGTAGTTGCGTCAGCATTCATCCCCCTCCTTCTCTAGAATTCTCTCCATCTACGAACATACCTACCGTTTCTCTATCTATCTATCTATCTATCTATCTATCTATCTATCTATCTATCTATCTATCTATCTATCTATCTATCTATCTGTCTGTCTGTATGTCTGTCTGTCTGCCTGTCTGTCTGTCTGTCTGCCTGCCTGTATGTCTGTCTGACCGTCTGTCTGTCTGTCTGTCTGTCTGTCTGTCTTGTCTGTCTGTCTGACCGTCTGCCGGGTTACCTACTTGCGTATCTATCTATCACTCTACCTGCCTGTCTACCTGCATATCTATCTATCTATCTATCTATCTATCTATCTATCTATCTATCTATCTATCTATCTATCTATCTATCCATCTATCTATCTATCTATCTATCCATTTATCTATCTATCTATCTATCTATCTATCTATCTATCTATCTATCTATCTATCTATCTATCTATCTATCTATCTACCTACCTACCTACCTATCTACCTACCTACCTACCTTCCTATCTATCTATCTATCTATCTATCTATCTATCTATCTATCTATCTATCTATCTATCTATCTATCTATCTATCTACCAATTTGTCTCTTTATTTCACTCTATATATATGTATATACACCCATGTATGTCTCTATATATATGATTCCTGTATAATATTTTTGGTCTGAATGTATGTATCTGCGTCTCTGTGTATGTATATGTAGTAGTCAATGGTTAGTGTGAGGAACAATCGCTGATTATGTGTGGACATAGAATAATCTCGCACCAATGTTGATACAATAGCATTAAAAGAATCTTTGAAATAGATAAATGGAAACTGACGCATTGGGAATTTTTTTTATAATTCCCGATAAAAATATCTCAAACCACAATTTCTTTTTTTTCTTCAAAATAGTTTTCTTTCTGATTCAAAACAACATCTTCTACTTTCTTTTCTTTTCTTTCCTCCAATATAATATATATATATATATATATATATATATATTGATATATATATATATATATATACATGTGTGTGTGTGTATACGCATACATTTATACATACATATGTATATACATCTCTCTCTCACTCTCTCCTCTCTCTCTCTCTCTTTCTATATATATATATATATATTGTATATCTATATATATCTATATAATCTATCTATCTATCTATCTATCTATGTATGTGTGTATGTGTGTATACATCTGTGTGCGTGTGTATGTATATATATATATATATATATCATGTATATGACCATACATTTATACATATACAATGTGTGTGTTTGTGTGTGTATTTATATATATATATATATATATATATGTGCACATATGCTCGATTATCTTCATGAATAAAAAAAAAAGTAACATTAATCGAATAAAGAACTTAATACGTAAAATTGATTTAAATATTTATCTTTTACAAGGTGACACTAACTTGGAAGTTTCACCAATTCCAAAAACTGTTGTTGGCGAAAGTTCTGAGTAACTTTCATCTTGTTGGTGGTTTGTGTACGCGTTTGAAAGTGTATGTATGTGCGTGTGTATGTGTGTGTGTGTGTGTGGTGTGTGTGTGTGTGTGTGTGTGCGTGCGTGCGTGCATCATTGCGTATGCGTATTTTTCAGGTTAAACATAACGTAGAAGTTACAAATATACGTAATCATGTATTTACGCACATACGCCAACAGGTAGTTACGTATAACTGTGCATGCAGATACGACACCACACACACACATACACACGCATATACAAGAAAAAGATACATGAATGTGGTATATACGTATAGACACATTGATGATTCTCTACATCGCCATGTCTGTGTATTTGTATATGCGTGCCTGAGTATGTTGGAGTTCGATTGCACAATATCATGTCTTTAGACACACACACACACACACACGGACACACACACACACACATACACACGCACGCACACACACACATTCATTCACACTAAAATTGGTATATACGTCTGTATATCTATAATTTTACATATGTAAATATAACTGTATTATATTATGCAAACACACATGTTGAAGATAAGTCAGTAAAACGCATAAGTAAAGCAGACGACACATACGAATGAACACAAACAGGCGTAACTGTATCTATGTACACACACACACACACACACACACACACACACACACCACACACACACACACTCTCACACACACATACACACACACACACATTTTTCATTGATTAGAGAAAGATTGCAAAGAAATTTTTCAATGAAATAACGAAAATAATGGATTTAAGATTTAAGATTTTAGATCTTAGAACAATATTTATTAAACTTCTTTTTGAAAGACAAAGAATTCGTTGTAATTTCATCAAAAATAATTTTGTAGAAGAAAACAGAAAATACAACATAGAGACAACAACATATTAAGAATATAAAATACAAGCTAAAAATACACCAATTGATCAACAAACTGTATCCCCTTGTGTATAATGATGCATGAGACAGTAGCGTGTGAGGAAAGAATCATTGGTCTTTAAGATCTGGATTGGTTCGGTGACATTAAAGAAATTGTGGAGTTCCTGGACGAAATGCATTCGAGCAGATAGTAACGCCGCTTTACATTCTCGTTTCAAATTTATTAGGGTTTGATCCGTTCTTTAGTCCAAGTAGAGCTCAAGTGATTTAATTTATATATTCTTTTATTCTTTTATTCTTTTATTTGTTTCAGTAAGTTGAGTACGGCCATGCTGGAACACCGCCTTTAGTCGAGACAGTCGACCCCAGAACTTATTCTTTGTAAGCCTAGTGCTTATTTTATCGGTCTCTCTTGCCGAACCGCCAAGTTACGGGGACGTACACACACCAGCATCGGTTGTCAAGCGATGTTGGGTGGGGGGACAAACACAAGCACAGGCACAGACAGACAGACAGACACACACACAGAAACAAACACACACAAACACACACACGCACACACACAGACACACACAACCACACACGCACGTACACACAAACACACACATATATATATGTATATATATACGACGGGCTTCTTTCAGTTTCCGTCAACCAAATCCACTCACAAGGCTTTGGTCGGTCCGAGGCTATAGTAGAAGACACTTGCCCAAAGTGCCACGCAGTGGAACTGAACCCGGAACCATGTGGTTGGTAAGCAAGCTACTTACCACACAGCCACTTCTAACGACATCAATGATAACGATGATGATGATGTAGGCGATGATGATGATGTAGGCGATGATGATGACGATGATGATGATGATGATGATGACTGCAACTACGACGATGACGATGTTAATAAGGATTGTGATAGTCATGTCAATGATAATAACAATGGTAGTCATCATTGTAATGACGGTACTGCCAAAGCCAACGGCGATTTTTGCTGACAACGATGATGAGAACGAAAATGAAGATGATGATGATGATGATGATGATGATGATGATCATGATGATGAAGATAAATGAGACGACAATGATGATGATGATGATAACAATAACGACGGGTTTTAATATTATCATCCTCCTTCCTCGTTATCATTATTATTATTATTATTAGTTGTGATACTCTTGTGGAAAAAAAAAAAATGATACTATTACTTTTGTTGCTGATCTTCTTCTTCTTCTTCTTCTTCTTCTTCTTCTTCTTCATCATTATCATCATCATCATCATCATCATCATCATCATTATTATTATTATTGTTATTATTATTATTATTATTCTTAGTAGTAGTAGTAGTAGTTAGTAGTAGTAGTAGTAGTAGTATTTTGGATTCAACAATAGAAATATTGATCATCGGTGTTAAATTGATTCCGATTCAGAAGAAAACAAGACGAACAATAACAACAAAGACACCGACGAAAGCATCTTTATCATCAACAATAAATACTACTACAAGACAACAACAGCAATCACAGCAATAATGCTAGCAAAAACGTGCAAGTATTATAAACACAATAGAGCGATAACGCGAACGATATATCAACAGCGAGTTGAGCAAAAATCAAACGAAATCAATATAGTTTTTTTGATTGCTATAATATATATTTATCGATAAAACGGCGAGCTGGCTAGAAACGTTAGCACGCCGGGCGAAATGCTTAGCGGTATTTCGTCTGCCGCTACGTTGTGAGTTCAAATTCCGTCGAGGTCGACTTTGCCTTTCATCCTTTCGGGGTCGATAAATTAAGTATCAGTTACGCACTGGGGTCGATGTAATCGACTTAATACCTATGTCTGTCCTTGTTTGTCCCCTCTATGTGTTTAGCCCCTTGTGGGTAATAAAGAAATAGGTATTTCGTCTGCCGCTACGTTGTGAGTTCAAATTCCGTCGAGGTCGACTTTGCCTTTCATCCTTTCGGGGTCGATAAATTAAGTACCAGTTACGCACTGGGGGTCGATGTAATCGACTTAATACCTATGTCTGTCCTTGTTTGTCCCCTCTATGTGTTTAGCCCCTTGTGGGTAATAAAGAAATAGGTATTTCGTCTGTCGCTACGTTGTGAGTTCAAATTCCGTCGAGGTCGACTTTGCCTTTCATCCTTTCGGGGACGATTAAATAAGTACCAGTTACGCACGTCCTTGTTTGTCCTCTCTGTGTTTAGCCCCTTGTGGGTAGTAAAGAAATAGGTGTTTCGTCTGCCGTTACGTTCTGAGTTCAAATTCCGCCGAGGTCGACATTGTCTTTCATCCTTTCGGGGTCGATTAAATAAGTACCAGTTACGCACTGGGGTCGATATAATCGACTTAATCCGTTTGTCTGTCCTTGTTTGTCCTCTCTGTGTTTAGCCCCTTGTGGGTAGTAAAGAAATAGGTATTTCGTCTGATTAGAAAAGCGTATTCTGCACCAAAGAAGAATGATAAACAACTTCCCATCAAATTGTGTATTATTGATAACAGTAATTGCTGTGAATCAATAGCCAAGACATCAATTATAAAATGTCACTCATAATACATACATACATGCATACATTCTTCGAATATATGTGTATATGCATATACATATATGTGTGTTTGTGTATATATATATATAGATATAAATATATATATATATATATATATATATAATATATATATAGTATATAAATATATTCTATATATATACATACATAAATATAACAATATACTAGCTCATATAAAAGTACCATTAATTGTACACACACACACACACACACACTATATGTATATTTATTCACACTCACACACATTCACACACATATATATATATACTAATCTATATCTAATATACTGTCTATGTCTAATCTCACTCTCTCTGTCTATCTACCAATCTATCTATCTATCTATCTATCTATCTATCTATCTATCTATCTATCTATCTATCTATCTATCTAGCTAGCTAGCTAGCTAGCTATCTATATATATACATATATACAAACATGCATATTCCACACACACACACACACATGTATATACATATATATTTATGTGTTTGTATGTGTCTATGATAAACTGAAATATATATATATATACACACATAGATACACAAACATATACACACACATCTGGATATACATACACCCACCCACCTACAAACACCCACCACATATATGTACATATATGTTAAAATATCTTTGTGTGCAATATTATATATATATATATATATATATATATATATATATA
>NW_021832824.1:7500-12500 GCF_006345805.1 Octopus sinensis
CACATTACAATGATCAATACATATTTACTAGGAAAAGAGACCGTTAAAAATGTCCACTTACCACACACTCACACACACAGGAACACACACACACATAAACACATATTACTTCCTCACCCAAACATTTAAAAACACAGACACACACACATACTTGTGCACACATCCACAACACAAACGCACACAAACAAGCAAAAACACACACACACACACACACACACTCAGATACAGCCCCCCCCACACACACACACACACGGACACACATACGCACATAGGTTAAACGCAAACATATTTACACTCACACTCAAATTCAGAAATCTGTCGCAGATTTTCAATGAAAACTACGCAATAGAAGGAGAATAAAACAACTATGCGACTGGAATATGTATGATAACGGAACGGGAAGACATTATTTAGACATTATTGTTATCGACTTGGAATCTTCAAAACATAAAGCCAAAATGATATACTGAAAATTGTTTGAATTAACTTCCATTTAGTGAGTAGAGGGTAATGCAAATATATATATACTATATATCATAAACCACACACAGACACGCAAATACACACTTATAATGTGTATATATATATATATATATATAAATATATATATATATATATCTATATATATATATACATATATATATATATATATATATGAATAAGGTTGTACGTGCTTATACATACATACATACATACATACATACATACATATATACATATATATATAAGTATAATTATATGTATATGAGTGTGTGTGTATAGATATGTATGTATGTATGTGTGTATGTATGTATGTATATGTATGTAGGTAGATAGATTGATGAATTGATTGACAGATAGAGAGATATCGCGAAACGAGCGGATATATCCTTTCTGCTACCCATTATTTTACTTAAAAACATTGTCATAGCATGTTGTCGTTTATAATTCTATATCAATGCACTTGTTGCACTTCTATTGCGTTGTCTTGTGTTTATTTTCCTCATAATTGACTGATGTTTTATTTATCAACAAAAACTAATGTTTTATCTAATTTCATCGTAAGTAGACCTATGTTTCCCTTTTCCTATCTTAATGGCTGGTTTTTACCATGTTTCTCTTCATTGTCATTGTTTTATCTCTGTCCCAGTTGCCCAAATTCCATTTTAGATTTTCTCTGTATTTTACATCATCTCCAATAATAACAATTGCATAACAAGCTTATCCAATTGCTTGTTGATTCTGGTAGAGTCCTATCGACATCGAAACCGTTAGAATCCTTTGCGTGATAGCTGAAGGCAAATTAACCTTTTACATCGTTTTACCCATTGTGCCCATTCCTTACGAACTCACACATACACATGCACGCACACACCAATGTATATCCTGTTTCATGCGAAGGATTGGGTTATGTGCATATCCTTCAAAACCTACCAATATGACTACTGCCTTTTATCTTGAGCAGCTGCGATTTGGAGGCAGTAGGACATACATACATAGCTATACACATACACACACACACAAAGACACGCATAAACCGATATATATATACCAGTGTACATCCTGTCTTCATGCAAAGGAATTCCGTTATGTGTTATATCCTTCATAACTCACCAGTGTAACTACTGCCAATTATCTTCAGCAGCTGCGATTTGGAAGCAACAGGACAAATACGCAGAGGAAAAGTATTGTAGAGGGAGAAAATTCTATAGAGAAAAGTATGGGCGAGTCATTTGGGTACGTCTGAAGGAGGTGAACACAATCTGGGTGACGAAAAGTAGAAAAACGAATGGCTTAGATGGGCCCTAATGAAATGTAGTAACACAGGAGCCAACACTGAAACCCTGAAGACAAAATATTACCATTATATATTGGTATAAGGTTATAAATTTGTGGTAGAACGGTTATGGACGATAGTAAATTTTTTAGTGTATAACTCCCAATTCAACGACGATGGTGCACAACTATGATCACAGACATTCCAATTATGATCATCTTGTCTCTTTGCCTTCAGATTTTGAATATATTCGATTACATATTTTTTTCTTTTATTGAGACACTAGTATCATATTTTGAGGACAATAGGCTGCAGTTTCTTATAACCGTCAGACAGATATATCATACTGGTGGTTTATAAATTTGATTAGACATAATCGAGTTGACCGATTTTATATACCAATGACTAGATTGGTTAATGTGATCTGCCTTATTTAAATTGTATCGCATGTTTCGAAATTGTTTCGACTGTCAGTTCTACTAGATCCAATAACCATATAGAGAAGTGTTCCTTAACTATTTTTAATAATTGACACTTTCATTCCTATTTTACTCAGAGGGACCATCATAGACCTTCCATTTAAAAATATATATATATATTTATAATTAAATATTTTTTAGGAATGTATAAAACAAATTTTTAAATATATTTTGAATTGTAGAAGTATAACAAATTTATTGAAGATAAATTTTAATAACAAAATTTTCATGAACCCCCAAAGGCCATATGGATCCCAGTTGAGTACCGCTGATACAGAGTTTTCAAGGTTATTCTAACTGATACTTGCTTACATTCTTTACAGAAAAAATTATATATATATACATATATATATATATATATAGAAAATGGTAAAACGTGAAAAAACTACAGAAGGCTTGTTTTAAAAGGTTAAAACATATATATTTGAGTCAATATGTCTGAAGAATGTTATAAATTTTTTTCATACAATGACATAGTTTAGAAGAAATGACCGGTTTCGCGTTCAGCTTTTCAAATTTCTTAAATCGTTATGTTTACGTTGAGCGGAGATCTAGATAATAAGTGAATTCTTCCGGTGTAAGGGAGATAATCGTTTAAAATTATTTGCCTTTCTTTTGGATTGAGTTTCTCTATAAGTATGTTGGAATGGTTAAGTTTGGGCTTGTATTTTTCAATGAAGAATGTTTCCTTGTTTAGTCTAATCTGTGTTGGTGTTCCGATAGCACATTGGTAGAATGGAAAGATTAAAAATTGTGGTAGTAGTTGCTTTGCGCATTTCTCAATGTGCTCACTAAAGGGTATCATTCTGTATTCTGGGAATGCAATCTGTTGTCGATGCAGTGTGCATCTACGTCTGAGTGATAGTCCCGTGGATCCCACGTAGTCTTGTTGGCAGCCCGAGCATTTTATGACATAAATTATGTTTTCAGAGGCACAAGTAAAATTAGATTTGATCTTGAATTTCTGATCCTTCTAGCAGGTTTGGACATGTTGCACAGTTCGGTCTACCACATTTTTTTACTTTTGCATCCGTAATTTCAGAAAGCAATTTTGCCTTTGTGAGAATCTTTTTAAGTGATTTAGGTTGTTTTTAGCTTTTAATGATTTGGTGTATGTTTAGAATTTCCTTTAATTTGGGGTCCTTATGAAGTATTGGTAAATTCTGGGTGATGATAGTGAAGGCTTCTTTGTTTCTCGGGTTGTATGTGGATGTGTAAGGTAGTATTTTCGGGGAAGGTGTGTTGTTGTGTTGAACTTTTCTTAAAGTTTCTATGTTGATTTCTGTTGCACGTCTGATCCCATCCTCTATGAGTTGAGCTGGGTAATGTCTGTCAATTAGGGTGTTTTTGAGTTCTTGCAGTCTAAAGTTCCTGGTATTTTGTTCTGACACTATTGTGCATATCCTTCTTGCAAGGTTGAAGGGCATGCTTGTTTTAGTGTGTCTTGGGTGGCATGAATCAAAAAGAAGGTATTGTTTGGCGTCTGTGGCTTTGTAAAAAATGTGTTTCTATTTTAAGGTTAATTTTTTTAATTAGTATATCCAAGAACGGGAGCTCCTTTTTGTTGTATTCCATTGTGAACTGTATATTTGGGTTTATGCTGTTCAATAGGTTTTTAAATTTTAGGAGTTTATCTGTGTTTTCATTCCAGAGTATAAAACAATCGTCCAGGAATCGTTTCCAATTCTCTTTTATGTATTAAGAGAGGGGGTTTCCAAAGATTGATAAAGATTCCTGGTAAATGATTATTTCCAGGTAGCCCATTGTTAGGTTCGCAATGACTGGTGCTGCCCTTGTACCCATAGCAATTCCGGATTTTTGACGGTAAAATGTATTGTCAAACATGAAGTGGTTATTATGTAGGATGAATTCAATTGATTTAGTAATGAATTCTTTACTGATCCTTTTTGGTATTTCTTCCGGAAATTGGTCCAGCCAGAACTGTATTGCCTCTAGTCCATAATTATGAGGTATACTGGTATATAAGTTAACTACATCAAATGAAACCATGATTGTTTCTTCCTTGGCTTTTTTTGGAAGGTGGTTTAACATATCTAAGTCATCTCTGATGTGGCTATCGATATGTTTAAGGAAGGGTTTCAGGAGGATGTCCATAAATAGACTTAGTCTTTGTGTTTCACAGGTTGGGCCAGCTACAATGGGTCGTAGTTTTAGGTCCCCCGGATTAGGTGTGTGTAGGTATGTCTTTGGTGATTTTTTAATGTTTTCATTTATAATTTGGCTTTTATGAATTTTTGGCAGACCATAGAAGAGGCTAGGTTTTCATTTAAAGTTTGTTAGAAAGTCAATCTCTTTGGTTGTTAGTTCCTTTTCATGAGTTTTAATTAGTGAAGATAGAGTTTTCATTATTTTTTGTGGGGTGTAATAATAACAATGATAATAATAATAATAATAATAATAATAATAATAATAATAATAATAATAATAATAATAATAATAATAATAATATGAGAGAATAGAAGGGTAATAAATAAATGATTATTTGTTTATTAAAAAATTTACAACCATCCCTTACAGTGGAGTATTAAATATAATGTTCAATACTCTTTGTATAGATAATTTACCAGTACTTTCATAAGATTTTGCTATCCCTGAATGAGGTTTGTAATCTTTAATTGTGCTTCTCACACACACACACACACACACACACACACACCACACACACACACACACACACACACACATATATATATATATAATATATATATATATATATATATATTATATATATATATATATTATAT
>NW_021832824.1:15000-30000 GCF_006345805.1 Octopus sinensis
CATAGTCTAAGACAAAGGATTTGGAATAGTTATGGAAGAGTTTAAACAGCTTATAATTGCAATAGTAATTAAGCTTTCCAGGCATCTGAAAAGAATAGGCCAGTTTCAACAGAAAAGATTATTTGAGACTCACCAGAGGAGATGTTATCGCCAAATAAATAGTGTATAAGAAATTACTGGACGTGAGAATCCTAATGCAGAAGAAGCCAGAAAGTTCTGGAGTGATATTTGGGATAAGCCAGGTAATAACAATTAGAGATGCAGTATGGTTAAAGAAAGTGAGGAGAAAAGTAGCTACTGAAAAGCAGCCAGATTTAAAACTAACTAGAGTATTAATAAGTAAAGTGTTACGAAAATGTCGCATTGGAGGGGTCCAGAAACAGATTTAGTTCAAGGGTACTGGTTAAAGAAATTTAGTAGTATCAGGATTGCCTTAATAGAGGAATAATACCAGATTAGATTGTTAGAGGGAGAACAATACTCCTTCTGAAAGACAAAAACAGGGGTAATATAGCTTGCAATTATAGACCAATCACTTGCTTACCATTAGTATGGAAGCTGTAACAGGAATGCTTTCAGAAAGCATTTACGAGCACCTTGACAACTAGCATTTACAACTAGCCACAAGCATGGGAAGACATCACAATAGTAGACCTAAGGATGACACACACAAAGGTTCATAAGTGGAAATCTCTTGGTAATGATAGGGTGCCAAATTTCTGGCGTGTCTCGCTCCCGTGCACACACGAAAAGTTAGTCCAGTTATTCAATGAATTTATGAGAGATCCTGCGAAAACATCCGATTAGGTGTCTATCTACAACATGAAATTTTAACATCGAAGCTCGTGGAGAAAACATACGAATTTATGGAACAGAACGATATTTTCCCCACTGAAGAAAAAGGGTGCCAACAGGGCTCAGAGGGATGCAGATACCAACTCTTAGTCAATCTCATGATCCTTGAGAACTGTAATAACAAACGCAGAAATTTCAGGTTTGAATGGATTGGTTATAAAAAGACCTTCGACAGCATACCGCATTCATGGATCTTAAAATCGCTGGATATCTTCAAATTTTCTCCTGTGATGTCAAGCTCCCTAAAGCACATGTCAATGTGGAATACAAATCTCCAATTATGCCACTCTAATTGAGTACCGATATTGATATCAGCTGCGGTATTTTCCAAGGTGACTCACTTTCACCTTTAATTTCCTGCATAGTCCTAATACTCCTTAGAAGTGAACTCAACAGAACTGGGTATGGATATAAAGTTGGCCACAGGAAAATAAATCATTTATTTTATATGGATGACTCAAAACGCTATGGCGAAGACGATAATGAGCTCGAAGGACTACTACTTACTGCGAAAGATTTTCAGTGATGACACTAGGATGGAAGTTGGTCTTGATAAATGCGCCAAGGCCACTTTCCAGAAAGGGAAACTGAAGACCTCACAGTCATAACAGAACTCGAACAGGAACAAACTTACAAGCACCTCGGAATAAATGAGGGCTCTGGCATTTAATATGCAAGTATGACGGAGAAGATCAGGAAGGAGTGTTACAGGAGAATTCAAGTAGTCGTAAAATCCGAGTTAAATGCACATAACAATATGTTAGCTATAAATTCCTTCGCAGTTGCTACTGTTAATTACAGTTTCAATGTGTTGAACTGGAATATGAGCGAAATATAACAAAATGACAGGAAAATCCGTAAGCTACTGACTTGCAATAAGATGCACGACCCAAAGGTAGACGCAGATCGTCTTTACCTACCCAGGGCTCAAGATGGTCGAAGTTTGACCCAATTTGAAATCTACTACAAAACCACCACAATTGGACTGGCAAAATATCTTGAAACATCTAACGACCGGATGTTAAAGTTCATTGAAAATTATAAAAGACGTAAGAAACATCATTCTGTTATGAAGGAGACCAGAAAACTTTGAAGTGAGTTCATGCATAATACTCAGATAGAACAGAATGAGGGAAGTGCAGCAACTGTAGTTGCAAAGAAGGTGAAATCAATTGCAAAGCAAAATGAGCTTGAATAATTGACAGAGTGGTGGAAACAAAAAACTCTACTTGGCAAAATTGTGTCCCGTACCAAACATGTTGATGTTGACCAGAAGCACACCCATCAGTGGCTACGGAGTTCAGGGTTAAAGGCAGAGAGGGAAGGCATTATCTTGGCTACCCAAGATCAGAGCTTATTGACCCGGAACTATCAAGCCAATGTGATGAAAAATGGTGTAGACCCAAAGCGCCGATACAGCAACGATGGGATAGAAACAGTCGATCACCTAATCTCTGGATGTAAGGTTTTAGCACCTGTAGAGTACAAATCAAGACATGACAGAGTTGGCCAAAATCTACACTGAATAATGTGTCGGCATTATAAAGCCAAAACTGTTGACAAGTAATACAAGCACCACCCTAAGGCTGTAACTGAGGGAGAAAATGTAACTACTCTTTGCAACTTCCTAGTCTGTACAGATCGGACTATCAAGGCAAATAAACCAGATATTGTTGTGAAAGACAAAACAATAACTTATGTTTATTGATTGATGTGAGCATACCCTGTGAACATAAATATCGTCAAAAGAATTCGATAGACTCAGAAAATATAAGGATTTGCTAACTGAAATCAAAAAGATGTGGCACCTCAAGACGGTTACAATACCATTGATTGTAGGAACACTTGGAATGATCAAAAAGGGAACTGAAAATTATTTAAGAAGGATCCCTGGCTTACCATCCATGCAGGAGGTGCAAAAAATTGTCTTAACTGATACATCACACATATTGAGAAGAGCATTGTCGTTGTGAATTTTCTTTCCTTTTCCCCCTTTATTTTATTTGTTTACTTTTCTTTATTTTTTCTCCTTTTTCTCTCTGTTTTCCCCTCTTTCTCTATCACATGACTTTGTAAATGAACAATCTGGTGTTCTTGTTTTAATGGCCCACCAATGTATACAGTAAGTTTCTCTGCCGTAGGTGTCAAGAAGACATTCGGCAAGAAATGGAAACGGAATTGAAAGAAGATGCTAATAAAAACAAAATCAAATATTAAAAAAAAAATTAGAAATATAAAGATCTGGCCAGAGGGCTGGAGAGACTTGAAGAGAACAGTTATGACTTGGTACAACATCTAAAATAATACCTTAGAGACAGAAAGAGATGGGAATTAAGACTCGCATTATCCATCTGCAGTAAAGTACCATATTATATTCTCAAAGAACCCCAAGAAACACTCTTGAGATTTGAGAAAACTTGTCTGCAAATCTTAACATAAAATTCGTGTTAATTAAATTAGCATGTACTAGCTTGATAGCAATGATAATAATAATTATTGTTGTTGTTGTTGTTGTTGTTGTTCTTCTTCTTCTTCTTCTCTTCTTCTTCTTCTTCTTCTTCTTCTCATTATTATTAGTGTTAATCAGTAATCTTATTTTTTTTACGCGCTTTCACTGCACTACCGAGCGAAGCGCTGTGTACCTTGGGTATGTGCTGTGGTATATTGTGATGCTCTCATTTTTACTGTATTGTAAGCGTTTCAATTAGAATGTGTGCGGTACGTAGTAGTGCTATTTTCTGTATGTTACATATATTTGTTAGTCCTGGTGTTTTTGTTACGTAATTGTCTGAATATTTTTTTTATCATACTTCATGCGCCCACTATAATAGGAATTGTTTCTGTTTTTAGACACCACATTCGAGTTAACCTCTATTTCCAAGTCTTTGTATTTTGAAAGTTATTATTATTATTATTATTATTTGCACAGCTTCTAACGCTGGAGATGTTCTACAGTCTCAGCTGTTCACTACCAGTGAACTAATATAACACCTCTTATTTTCTGAGCACCTTCCGGAGCATTCGAACGGTTCCAAGCACTGCTGTTTTCTGCATGTGCTCTACCCTTATTGCAGCCCTTATTTGTTCCACGTACTTCTCGAGATTTTTGCTCACCGTTCCCAGGGCTCCGACAATTATTGGTACTACTGCTAACTTTTGCATCGACGATAACTGCTTAACTTCCCAAGCTGACCTGTCATATCTCTCGACATTACTTTCTTCCTTATCTCATATCTTGTTGTCAGCTGGGCATGCTATATCTATGATCCAGCATAGTTTGTTTTTTTTCTCAATTAAGACTATGTCCGGTTTCCTATTCTCTATCTCATGGTCGCACTGAATCATAAAATCCCATAGGATCTTTGCATTTCTATTTACGACAATGCCTTCATGTTTGTGGTCGTACCTATTATTTGCTCTGTTAAGTCCATACTTGTTGCAAAGTGTCCAATGGAGAAGCCTGGTAATATTGTAGTGGCGTCTCCGCCGTTTTGACCTCAGATTCTGCACTTACCACTTTCTGATGTGCTGTCTATTCTGTATTTTATGTAGTTTGTTCTTAGTGCTTGCTCTTGGGCAGCACAGATTAGAGCCTTCGTTTCCTGTTTTAAATCACTTTTAGCCATCCAAAGCCATCTTTTTTCTCTGTCTGTCTTATCTTCAACATCCATATGAAATTGACCATGCATTCTTTTCTTTACCCACCTATTTTCAGTTTCATTCGTTTTCATTTTCTTGTATAGTGCTTTATCTTTGCAATCTTTCATCCTACACAAGCCTGACCTTCTATTAATAGCGAGTCTGTGGCATTTTTTACAAACCATGCTATGTTGTTTTCTTCTGCTCTAATGCAGTGCTCGCATCCAGTAAAGCAACTTTCTCCTCTTTTTCTTGGTGTATACAATTTGTCTGTGTCGCTTTTTCGTTGGAGTGACCTATATCTAGTTAGCAACTTCCTTGTCTTTCTGTCTAAGCTGTTTAGTTCGTCTACTGTCCATGCGATTACCCCTGATTCATATCTAAGGAGTGAAACCGCCTAGGTGTTGATAGCTTCGATCTTATTCCGTTCGTTTAATTTCAACTTAAGGATCAGTTTCAGTCTGCGCAAGTCCTCCACCTTAAATTTTTCTGTTATTTTTTCTCCATCAGTTTATCCATTTCCAAAATTCCCAAGTACATAGCCCGTCTCTTCTATCTGCTTCATAACCTCCCCCGACGGTATCGTTAGTCCGTCCATAAATTTGATTTTGCCTCTCTTCAAGTCTAACACACCACACTTTCTCAGTCGGAATTCCATTTTGATATCAGCACTGAGGTATACACCGTATCAACGATGGAACTGACTTGGGCTTCATCTTTACCATAAAGTTTGAGATCATCTATGAATAACAAATGGTTGACATTTTGTTGGCGGCTTTTGAATACATACCCAGGTTTTGCTTTCCTCAGAATCAATGTCAGTGGTATGAAGCATAGTACAAAGATCAGTGGGGATAGGCAGTTACCTTGGAAGATGCCCCTTCTAATTTCTATTGTCCCTAAACTTCTTCTGTATGCTGTCAGGTCCGTCCTCCAATTCACCATACTTTTTCCAATGAATCGTTCAAAATTCGATGAAATTCCAAACAGGTTCATACATTCCATAATCCCAGAATGTGGGATCATATCGTACGCCTTACGATAGTCGATCCATCACATGGCTAAGTTACTTTGCCTCCTCTAGCAGTCTCTGACTACAGTTTTATCTATCAGGAGTTGATCCTTGGTACATCTGCACTTACGCTTGTAACCCTTGTGCTCATGTGGTAGGACTCCATTCTTTTCTAGATGTTCGTACGTTGACTCTGCGAGTATTCCTGTCAATAATTTCCACATAAGTGGCAAACAGGATAACGGCCTCTAATTGTCTACCGTATTGCTTTTTCGATATTTTTGAGGCACAGCACTGTACTACCCATTGTCAACCACTCTGGCGTTCCATTGTCGGCATTTAACAAGGTGTTGAGTTGCGCAGCTATTCGTGCATGACGTTCACCAAATCTTTTGATCCAGCAGCCTTGAACTCCATCTGGTCCCGGGGCCTTCCAGTTGCTAATTCTTTTGCTTATTTCCTTCACTTCCCTAACTGAAATAACAGGTTCTGCCTGTTTGGGACAAACTACTGTTTGTGTCAGTTCTTGCAACTATTCCGCATCCTTCTTGTGCTCCTTGCCTTTGCTCCAGATGGTACTCCAAAACCTTTGACTTTCAATGTTATCTGGTATCAACTTTTCATCTGTACACCCTCCATATATGTCTTTATAGAATCGCTTTTGATCTACTCCGAATGACCTATTCTGGTGGTAACCCTTCATTCTTTGGTCGTATCTTACCAGCTTTGCTTTTTGTTTTTTGCAACGAGGCGCTGTTTCAGTCCCTCCACTTCTACTTTCAGCCCCTTTCTTTCAATATTATACTTCCTTTTCAGTGCCTGTATTTTTGTTCGCTTTTAAGCTCCCCTTTCTCTTTTCAGTCTAACATGTCTAACTCTGCTTGGATTCTTCTTTTCCACCATGGATCCTTTCTTTTGTCACCCCCATTTTGTTTATTTTTCTTGACATCGACACCCACATTTTCTGCTACAACAATACTTGCTGTCTTGATCAAATTATTTGCTTCTGTGACGCTGTTTGTGCTGATGTATTTCAGAATTTCATTGATATTTTTCGTTTCTTGGTTCAATTTCCATCGATCAACCTTTTTAAGGTTGCAAATAATGCCGCTATCGTTCTCCTGTAGTCTTGCCTTTATTCTATAGTAGATTGTCTTTTGTTCATCTCTCATGTCACTATTAGTTTTATCGTCTTCTTTTTGATCATCTATATGTCTCTCATCAAGTAAACTACCACTGCTCCTTTCCTACGCTATGAGATTACTCTTATTAGTAAGAATTGTATTTTTATCGTTATCTCTGCTACTATTTTCCATAAGCCGTCTTTTGATAGCTGTGAACCAACATTTTTTTCTTATTACTCTAGCTTCTTCACATAGACTCTGTTCCGTTAGTTGAAACAATCCCTTTTCTCTCCAGTGATCATACAGACGTTGTCGGTAACCCCTAATTTAAGCACCATTTTCATCTAGCGGTTTGCTCAGGTAGTAACATTTCATGACCACAGCATTAATTTGCTTGCTCCATCTACGCCGTGTCTGGTGGCTCCTTTCTGTATATCGACAGTGTGGAGTCGGACCAGAATCTCTGAGCCTACCAGGTGTAACACTGTCACCATCATTGGCTTCAGTTTCATTACCACCGTTATTCACAATACTTTGTTCTTTCATTGTCACTTATATGTGGTAGCGATTATCAGGTTGCGCAATTACCGGTGATTTTATTGTGACACCATCACTAGATGTATCATTATTAGCCCATAATGGGACTCTACCGGTTTCCTTTCATTATTATTGTTGTTGTTGTTGTTGTTGTTGTTGTTGTTGTTGTTATTATTATTATTATCGTCACTGATATCACTGGTATTATTTTTTTTATGTGTAGTAGTTGCAGTGGTTGCAGCAACAAAAAATAGTAGCAGGGTGGGGGTAGTGGTAAGGGTGGTAGTTGGGCCTCAGATTCCTGTGCTATCATAATAGTAGTAGTCGTAGTAGTATTGTAGTATTACTGGTATTTGGTATCAACAGGTGCAGCATATTATTATTATTTTCATTATCACCACCACCAACACCACTACCATTTTCATTATTACCATCACCACCACTACCATTGTAGACCTGTAGAATATGGTGAAAAGACCATATTCTACAGGTCAATAAATAGATCCGGCAGATGGTGGAGAGGTCAGCCATAGAAACAAAAGGATCTTCGCATCCCTTCGGTTCCGTAGATGTCAAATGTCTTTACTACTACTAGTGGCCCCTGACAGCGCTGCCTTGAAAGAAGCAATTCAACTTGTTCTAGTCCATCGTTCTTTGGTTGGTTTTGTTATGGTTTCGTTTACACAGTATTTACTTTTTGACAGAACAACGCTCATTGGCATATGTTAATGTTTCTTTCGTATTCATAATTATTATTGATCTGTAAGCTAGAGACCGAGAAGAGACAGCAATGTGCATATATATTTATATATATATATATATATATATATACGTTTAAATATTTGTTGTGCAAGATTTTTTTATGTGAAGTCGTGTGTTGAAACAGATATTGTTATATTTCGGAATGGTCATATTGCCAGTTTAGCCAATTGGAGAGACACAAGTAAGTGAGAAGAAAACAAAGGACCACTGATGCGGTCACAGGAGTGTGACGAAAGAACTTTGGCCGAAATAAGATTAAGATTAATGTAAAAAATAAATATCACTGAAGCAAAATAACACCAATATATAGTGCGTGTGTTTTTATTGGCTAAACTGGCAATATGACCATTCCGAAATATAACAATATATATATATATATATATATATTATATATATATATATATATATTTATAGTTATATATATATGTGTGTGTGTAGAGAGAGAGAGAGGGAGAGAGAGGGAGAGAGAGAGGGAAAGAGAGAGAGATAGAGAGAGGGAAAGAGAGAGAGAGAGAGGTCTTGTATGAATATGGATGTATATGTAATTGAAATATTAAATCCAATATTTTATTCACAAATTTGCAGTTTTCGTATAGAAATATTGCAATCCATTTGTTTACATTTTCATGCACGTGTTGCTGTAGCGGCGTATCTGAGTGACGTTATCGTTTTGTATATATATACACCAGTTTCCTGAGATGGCTTACATTATAACATAGTTTCCTTTCGTTGTTCTTGTGGATTCTTAATTCCTGGTTCGTGATGGTTTCAGATTTGATCTAATCTTCCCGGCAGCTCGCTGTCACACGTCCATGCTGCTTGCTATTCGCTAGAGCTGTACATGCCATCAAAGTGATATTGGGTAAAGTATACGAAGCCCAATATACCCATCATGACTACCCGTCTGATTACAGTACACCAGGAACATGCATCACAACCATATGTGTGTGACATAGTGATCTCATATCAAGATAAACAGCGCATGTCCTTGCACGTGGGGCCCAGTTAGAATTTCCTTCAGGTCGAGTAGCCCATCCGGCTCAAGAATTCCCTGAACCAGGTTTGTTTTAAGGATGTTGAACAGAAGACCCATGTTTCCTAAGGTGAATTATCCAAATCCTAAAGAATTCCTCTCAACACATGGCTATGATGCTCCCCCACTACTTTTGCTCGTGATCAGAGATGCACATATCGCCAGCCACTAAGGGACATGCTCAAATATTTGGTATTGAGCAGAATATTTGCTCATCATCATCCTCATCATCATCCTCATTATCATCATTGTTTTTCCAGATATAGGCACAAGGCAAGGAATTTTAAGGAGAAAGGTTAATCATCGACATCAGTACTTGACTTGTAGTTGATTTTTATCCACCTGAGTGATAAAAGTCAAAGTGGGCAATATTTTTCATAAAGTATTTGTTATGGTAAAATCCATCTCTGTCTCAATATTTTTAATGTAATATTTCGCTTGCTTCGTACTTCGTGCTTTATCATTGTGCTTGGCAATGTTTACCTAAAATTCTCCCTAAATACTTTGCTTTCTTCACCATTCTACCTTACGTTATCTATTCTTTCATTTCTCTCAATAATAAAAAAATTAATATTTTTGATGATGCAAAAGGAAATTTTCCTTATCTAGTTTGGTTTCTTTCTTCAGACTTTAAAATGTTAATGTTTTTTGTCTTTAATCTCTGCATTTGTTCTCAGAAAGTGGTATCAGTTCCTTTTTCGTTACGTGATACATTTCCTATATTCCTTCCTCTTCTCTCTTTAATTAACTTTGCTTTCTCTCGTCTAGCTCATATCTTTCCTAAGGCCATTAAAATCCATTAGCATCCATCTACAAAACCCCGCTGATATTTTGTTTGTCATTTCTTTACTCCATGTTCACAATTACATAACCACACGCTCATATCAATGTGTTAGTAATTCTAATGGGTTTTACCGAAATCAAACTGCCTTCAGATTGATTGACTCTAATGCTTCCGTTTCCATGAATTTCTGCCCGAACTTTCTCCAGGATCTCTAGTTGATCGTCATCAAGGTTGCCACATTAAATTTCATTACTTCCACATAACCCACCTCCAAATGCTTAGCTATGATAGCTGCATAATAGTGTTTCTTTGAAGAGCTTCCTTTATTCATCTAGTCTTGCGTAGTTGTTCCGTATAATTCTTTGTTGAAATTACTCTTTAATTCTTCAATTTCTGAATGAGAGAAACGTTTTATACTCGTAATATACATTATTTGACCTGCAAGCTTTTGTTCTGAATTATATACACCTATATATTGAACACCAAATATTGAACAAATACAACAAATACACCAAATATTGAACGTTCTTTTCCGAAATAATCACTTCCTTGGTTCATTTCTTACATATGTTTTCGTAGCTATTCTCTTGATGCTCTACTTTTACATTCCAGTTTTCGGCCAGCAGAGTGAAGATGGCAACGAGGTCTATAATGTTGTGCCACAGCATACTTCCCGTATGAGGAGTATTCACAACAGTCCTCAGTTTTCAGTCACGCAGAACAGTTAAAATGTCGGAAAATAAAGTCCTGTGATATTTGATCTAGATTTTTACATCCTCAGTACACGTTATACTGTCAAAATTTCCTTTCAATCCGGGCTGCATAAGGTCAGTTACCAGTCAAGTACAAGGGTTGAGGTTGTTGATTATCTCTCTCTTTAAAATTGCCTGAATAATTGTCTGATGATGATGATGATGATGATGATGATGATGATGATGATGATGATGATAGTGATAATGATGATGATGATTCTGCTCATAGATTTGCTTGTCAGTCGTTTGAGCTTAAACAGTTGACCATGTCCCTTAGTGGCTGACGATATGTGCATCTCTGATCATGAGCAGAAGTAGTGAGGGAGCATCATAGCTGTGTGTTGAAAGGAATTCTTAGAGGTTTGGTATAATTCACCTCTGGAAACATGGGTGGTTCGTTCAACATCTTTAAACAATACTTATTCAGGGACCTTTTGAGTGGGATGGGCTACTCGACCAGAAGAAAATTCTAACTGGGCCCCACGTGCGAAGTCATGCGCTGTTTATCTTGATATGAGATCACCATGTCGCGCACATATGGTTGTGATGCATGTGCCTGGTGTACCCTTATCAGGCGGGTAGTCATGATGGGTATACTGGGCTTCGTATATTTTACCCCAGTGTCACTTTGATGGCATGCACTGCTCTCTCACTCAATAATAAAGTTACAAATAATAATCATGACATTTTTAAAATGAAAAGTAGAATTAAAACTCCTAATATTAAAATCACCATTCTTATTATCGTTGCTATTCACATACTGATTTTTTTTAATGAACTGCTTCTTGTTTTATCGCACTTCTGTATCGCGAGACAAACTTCGGGTACAAAGGATGATGTCAAATCTCCTCTGGTGTTGCGTTAAACTACCATTAAGATGTTTATGAAAGATGTTTAGAGAATCAGATGAAAACTAAGAACCTTAAAAAATACGCCTAACATACGCTTCCCTTATCATTCTCTATGCATCTCTAGAGGTTGTAAATCGAAAATATTAACCATTCGATCAATAATTAGCTACACACACACACACACACAGTAACACAAATACTCACATACACACACATAAACAGACAGAGACACACACACACACACACACACACACACACACACATATATATAAGCATGATAGAGTCGTATACGCATTGATACATATACATGCACACATGTATATGTATGTATATATACATGTACACACACACATATTTATATACATACATATATGCATACATCCGTAGTTGATATATACGTAGATTAAGGAGTTTTCGTCAACTAACATAAAATAGCAGTTATGTACTATGAATGCTCAATTACGTTTACCACTAAGATGTGAAACCTTACACATTAATATGCATATATATATATATATATATATATATATATTATATATATATATATATATATATATATATATATATATATATATGCAACTTATAAACAGGGCAAAAGAAAAAAAAATATCTAATGCTTAATATGCCGAAAATAGATACATCGTCAATAAACATATAATTCATCACTATAAGCACGCGTCTCGCAGGAAGCCGACGGAAATTACTAAAAAATTCCGTTATTATCATATCGGACCCTATTTCAGAGTAAATTCATAAGAACCTTCTCTTCATCAGTAATAAATGCCGCAAAGAAATAAGTGAAATACTTACTTATACCCATGGAAGAAGCAAACACTAAGCCATGAGCACAATTAAGTACCCCAAATATATCCAAAATAGAAATTCTCCAGCACACTTAGAGACACGTACAATCGGATTGAAAACTCTTTTAGAGTGAGAGAGTCCGGAAGTGAACGCTATTACATTTACATCTAATATAGGATAAAATTTTTCGAAAAAAAATTTTTATCAATGGCCAGCATATTAAAAAATACCTTTAAAGGTTAAATTTATAAACAAGGGCAACTGCTCCCCACACGTAACAATCAAAGGGTTTGCAGTCTGGGGAGTTAGATGGCCAGTTTTTAGGGGTGATGTGGTCGCAGAAATTATCTAACAGCCACGATTGGGGTCCTCTGCTTTTGTGGCATGATGCAGAGTCCTGTTGCCAGCAGAGATAGGGTTTTCAGCAGCCACCCAGGGTAGCACTACCACCGTGTTCAGTGTGAGGTCGGGTGGGGGGGATGAATGTAGACAGAATGTACTCGTCATTATTGATCACTCCAAGCACCAAGACGTTGGGTACATTTTTGATTTTTATCACTCTCAGTACATGTCCTCAGATTCCACTGTCCTCAGATTGAAATTCAAACACACTGAAATGTACTGGAGCTTTCAGCCCGAATGCCAAGCACTACAACATGGCGTTTCCAAATTTCTAGCAAAGTCAATTGCGTAGTTGTGCTGTTTTCTTCACGGAAGATGCTCAACTGACCCTACCATACAGTGTAGCCGACAAAACCAAATGCAAACAAGGCACATGCGCAGAATTGACATAAAATAGCGACAACTTACCCATCGCATCCTGTATGTGTGCATATATGTATACATCTCAAATTTTGTTTGATTTGCTTTTCGCAGGAAGGAAAGTTTCTATCGAAGATGCGTATCGCCTTCACCTTCGAAACGCAGAGTACATGAAACCATGGCGACTGAAGAAGGGGAATTTTCCTTGTGTTATTTGTCCTGTACTCTATTTTTTTGTTGTTTAAGAAAAGTGTCCAGTTCCTTGATTTTGTGTTTATGTTTTCGTTTCTCATTGTGTTCGACGTTTTTTTGGTGTACTGTACCCATATATGCGTGTACATATACACGTATGTAGGTACGTACATATATGTATATATATATATGCATATGTTTTATTTATTAATATATTATATATATATATATTTACATAATATATATAGAATACATCTGTTGTTGTGTGCTTAGAAGCTTGCTTCCCAACCACCGCAAGCCACCTTCCGTAGGTGACTTTTCCAATAGCCTCGGCTCGATCAAAGTTTTGGGAAATGGAAACTAAGAAAAAACCATCGCGTTTGGGTGTATGTATATGAGTGGCTATGTGGTAAGCCAGCAAGTGTCTTCTACTATAGCCTCGGGCCAACCAAAGCTTTGTCAGTAGATTTAGTAGACGAAAACTGAAAGAAGCTCGTTGTATATATATATATATATAAAAGTATGTGTCTGTGTTTATCTCCCCACCATCGCTTGACAACGGATATAGTGTGATTATGTCCTCGTAAACTATCGATTATGCAAAAGAGAGCAATAGAATAAATACTAGACTTACAAAGTATAAGTCTATGTATATATACATACAAATACATGCATACATATATATGTATCAGCCGAAATTGCGAGAATGATCCGGTTCTTGACTGAAGATTAGAGGCTTCGAATGACCCGTCCGTTTTTTGTGTCGTCTATTTGAGTGTTTTGCGTTCTTGTCCCATTTTGTATTTTTATACATATTTTTATACATACACACACACACACACACACACACACACACACCACATATATATATATATATATATTATATAATATATATAATATATATATATATATGTATATAGATGATATATATACATATATAAGTATGTATAATATATGTGTGTGTGTGTGTGTGTTTGTGTGTCTTGCGCCTGAGTTCGTTGCCTACCAGCGCTTGACAACCGCTGTGGTGTGGTTACGTACTCGTCGCCTGGCAATTCAAAAAGGCTCATAGAGGTAAGTACCAGGTTGAAACTATAAAGTACTGAGATACTTTTATTCGCGATATAATTCGACAAGACGGGTGTTCCTGCTGTACCTGCAGATTTGAAACATTGAAAAAAATAATCTCTCTCTCCTCTCTCTCTATATATATATATATATATATATATATATATATATATATATATATATATATATATATATAGTATATTAATATATATAGATATATATATATGTATGCATATATATATTTAGACACACACACATACAAACATACACTTGCGCACACGCACAGTCATACATACAATCACACACACACTCACCTAACACTCTATGCTAATAGCTATGACAGCTATGAAATTGAACTACTTATAAATTTGAATAGAATTAGATCACATGACCAATAATATCGGATATATCCCAAGCATAAAAGACGCCATATATGAGGGAAGAACTACGATGGCACGTGTCTTCTTCTTCTTCTTCTTCTTCTTCTTCTTCTTCTTCTTCTTCTTCTTCTTCTTCTTCTTCTTCTTCTTCTTCTTCTTCTTATTATTATTATTATTATTATTATTATTATTATTATTATTATATTAATTTCTTTTCGTCGTCATCGTGGTCTTCTTATTGTTTTGTTGGTGTTTCTCCTCCTCTTCTTCTTCTTTTTCTTCTTCTTCTCCTCCTTCTTCTTTTTTTCATTATTATCATTATTATCATTATATTATTATATTATTATTATTATTATTATTATCATTATTATTATATTATTATTATTATTATTATTATTAATATTATTATTATTATCATTATTATTAGACACGTGAAAATCACATG
>NW_021832825.1:0-2500 GCF_006345805.1 Octopus sinensis
TGTATATACTGTTATTGCTATATGCATATTTGTAACAAATGCCTATTATATATTATATATATATATTTATATATATACATACACACACATATATATACACATATATACACACACGTGTATATACTGTTATTGCTATATGCATATTTGTAACAAATGCCTATATATATATAATATATATATATTTATATATATATACATACACACACATATATATACACATATATACACACACGTGTATATACTGTTATTGCTATATGCATATTTGTAACAAATGCCTATAATATATATACACACACATATATATACACATATATATACACATACATGTATATACTGTTATTGCTATATACATATATATACACACACATGAATATACTGTTATTGCTATATACATATTTCTAACAAATGCTTATATATATATATATATATATATATATATATATATATATGAAATCAATAAGAAATGTATTTGTTATTGATTTGACGGATTTTAAAAATAGAATTCAAGAAGAAGGAAGAGATGAGTAGAAGGAGAAGACGAGAAGAAGAGGAAATGGAAAAAGAAAGAAAGACGGTAAGAAGGAAAACGGAAGAAGAACAAGGTGGGCGAAGAAGTAAACAAGAAAAAAAAAGACTTAAAGATGAGGAATAGAGAAAAAAAACGAAGCAGAAAAGGAAGAAAAGAAAAATATACAATTAAACTAATTTATCTGAATTGTTAAAGACCTTTAGTGCATTTTACCTACATACACACATATTTCATCTTTTACTTGTTTCAGGAATTGAGTTGCGGCCTCGCTGGGGCACAATTTTAGAGGGTTTCAGTCAAACAAGTTGAACGAAGGGCTCGTTTTCTACTTTAAACCTGGTATTTATTTTTATTTATTTATTGCCCACAAGGGGTTAAACATAGAGGGGACAAACAAGGACAGACAAATGGATTAAGTCGATTACATCGACCCCTGTGCATAACTGGTACTTATTTAATCGACCCCAAAAGGATGAAGAGCAAAGTCGACCTCGGCGGAATTTGAACTCAGAACGTAGCAGCAGACGAAATACCTATTTCTTTACTACCCACAAGGGGCTAAACATAGAGGGGACAAACAAGGACAGACAAACGGATTAAGTCGATTACATCGACCCCTGTGCATAACTGGTTCTTATTTAATCGACCCCGAAAGGATGAAAGGCAAAGTTGACCTCGGCGGAATTTGAACTCAGAATGTACGGCAGACGAAATACCTATTCTTTACTACTCACAAGGGGCTAAACATAGAGGGGACAAACAAGGACAGACAAACGGATTAAGTCGATTACATCGACCCCTTTGTGTAACTGGTACTTATTAATCGACCCCGAAAGGATGAAAGGCAAAGTTGACCTCGGCGGAATTTGAAATCAGAACGTAGCAGCAGACGAAATACCTATTTCTTTACTACCCACAAGGGGCTAAACATAGAGGGGACAAACAGGACAGACAAACGGATTAAGTCGATTACATCGACCCCTTTGTGTAACTGGTACTTATTTAATCGACCCCGAAAGGATGAAAAGCAAAGTTGACCTCGGCGGAATTTGAACTCAGAATGTAGCGGCAGACGAATACCTATTTCTTTAACTCACAAGGGGCTAAACATAGAGGGGACAAACAAGGACAGACAAACGGATTAAGTCGATTACATCGACCCCTTTGTGTAACTGGTACTTATTAATCGACCGAAAGGATGAAAGGCAAAGTTGACCTCGGCGGAGAATTGAACTCAGAATGTAGCGGCAGACGAATACCTATTTCTTTACTACTCACAAGGGGCTAAACATAGAGGGGACAAACAAGGACAGACAAATGGATTAAGTCGATTACATCGACCCCTGTGCATAACTGGTTCTTATTTAATCGAGCCCGAAAGGATGAAAGGCAAAGTTGACCTCGGCGGAATTTGAACTCAGAACGTAGCGACAGACGAAATACCTATTTCTTTACTACCCACAAGGGGCTAAACATAGAGGGGACAAACAAGGACAGACAAACGGATTAAGTCGATTACATCGACCCCTTTGTGTAACTGGTACTTATTTAATCGACCCCGAAAGGATGAAAAGCAAAGTTGACCTCGGCGGAATTTGAACTCAGAATGTAGCGGCAGACGAAATACCTATTTCTTTACTACTCACAAGGGGCTAAACATAGAGGGGACAAACAAGGACAGACAAACGGATTAAGTCGATTACATCGACCCCTTTGTGTAACTGGTACTTATTTAATCGACCCCGAAAGGATGAAAGGCAAAGTTGACCTCGGCGGAATTTGAACTCAGAATGTAGCGGCAGACGAAATACCTATTTCTTTACTACTCACAAGGGGCTAAACATAGAGGGGACAAACAAGGACAGACAAATGGATTAAGTCGATTACATCGACCCCTGTGCATAACTGGTACTTATTTAATCGACCCCGAAAGGATGAAAGGCAAAGTCAACCTTGGCGGAATTTGAACTC
>NW_021832825.1:7500-25000 GCF_006345805.1 Octopus sinensis
TTTCCCCCTGGAAAGTGACGGAAGTTATTTTCTGCAGATTTTCGGAGGTTAATGCTCCAGAGCATTTGCCACATACAAAAACTATCTTCCCAGTTAGCCTACCTTTGACATTGCTGCACCTCTTATGTGTCCATAGCTTACACTGGGTACATCTTATAGAGTTTCTACCTACAACTTTTCTACAGATCAAGCAGGGCCATCTTCCTGAAGACATTTGTGGATTGTCTACCTTCCTACTTATTAGTACTTTGGTTTTAGCTAGGTTGTCTCTAAGGCCCCTCGATTCTAAACCCTCCTTCCACACCTGGAACTTCTCCTCCAGCTCTGATAGTGACTCAGCAATAAGAGCAAGGTCGTCAGCGTAGAGGAGCTCCCAGGGACAACCTGTCTTGAATTCCTCCGTAATTGCCTGGAGGACTATGATAAATAGGAGGGGGCTGAGTACTGAACCCTGGTGGACCCCAACCTCTACTTTGAATTCTTCTGTGTACATGTTGCCAACCCTAACCTTACTTACGGCATCTCTGTACATGGCTTGCACAGTCCTCACCAGCCATTCATCTATCCCCAGTTTCCTCATTGACCACCAGATAAGGGATCAGGGGACCCTATCAAAAGCTTTCTCCATGTCAACAAAAGCCAGGTACAGGGGCTTATCTTTGGCTAGGTATTTCTCCTGCAGCTGCCTTACCAGGAATATAGCATCAGTGGTACTTTTCCCTGGCACGAACCCAAACTGCATCTCATCTAAACTAACTCTCTCTCTAATTAGTTGGGCTATGACCCTCTCCGTAACCTTCATTACTTGATCCAACAGCTTGATACCTCTGTAATTATTTGTATCTAGGGCATCACCTTTACCTTTGTAGCAGTTGACTAGTGTGCTGCTACACCAGTCATTGGGTATGACTCCTTCGTGTATCACCTGGTTGACTATACGGGTAACCAGGCTATAGCCGACACTGCCAGATATTTTGAGCATCTCTGCAGTAATTCCTGATGGGCCTGGGGCTTTCCCTGTCTTCATGCTTCTAATTGCCTTAGCTACCACGGAACTATCAACTCGGATAGCTGGTCCCTCTGTTGGGTCAACATTCGGCAGACTCTCTTTATCCCATTCATTTTCTTTATTCAGCAACCTTTCATAGTGGCATCTCCAAACCTCTCTCTTTGCATCCTCATTTAGCGCAAGTGAACCATCATCCATGCGAACACACTTCTCTCCTACCACATCACGATTCTCTCTCACACACTGTCTTGCAACACGAAATACCTCAAGTCTTTCATCCTCACGGCTCAGAATATTGGCAAATTTTTTCTTATCCGCTTCCCCTCTGGCTAGATAAAACTGTCTCCTAGCTTCCCTTCTGGCTGTCTGATACAATTCCCTGCTACCACCATTCTTCCAGTCCTTCCAAGCCTGTCTCTTTGTCTAATAGCCCTGTCAACCACAGTGTTCCACCACCATGTTACTCTGGGTCGAGATGGTACTTTGCTCCATCCACAGATCTGGTCAGTGGCTGTCAGCAGATTGTCCCGTAGGAATCCCAGTTGTCTTCCACATTTAGAGAAGCTATATCCCCTTCTATTTCGTCAAAGGCCTCGAGTAGTATGTCTCTAAATCTCTGTCCATTTGCAGGATATTTAAGCTTCCAGACCCTTCTCCTCCAAGCTGGTCTTCTTCTGGGCAACCATTTAGCTCTGATCCTGAAGTCGCTAACACTAATCTATGTTGGGGAGTACATTCTTCGCCTGGAAAGGTTTTGGCATTTATAATCAGCCCTCTTTCCCTTTTTCTGGCAAGGATGTAGTCAATCTGGCTGGTGTGTCTGCCAGAACGGTAGGTGACTAGGTGAGAGTGGGTTTCCTGAAGTTGGTATTGCAGACCATAAGGTCATTTGCATCGCAGAACTCCAGCAGCCTGGTTCCCTCCTCATTACGAGAGCCAAAACCGTAGCCTCCATGGACGCCATGGAAGCCGCCGACATGTCGTCCAACATGTCCATTGAAATCACCTGCCACGAGAGAAGGTCACTGTCATTTGTCAATGAGGTAGTCCGCAATAGGGTGTCATAGAATTGGTCTTTTTGTCCTTCCGGTAGCCCTGGTTGAGGGGCATATGCCGAGATGATGGTAGCTGTCCTATGGTGAAGGACTAATCTAATTTTAATTATTCTGTCACTTACTCTGACTACCTCGATTACCTTACCTACCCATTTCTCCGCAAGAAGTATACCCACGCCCCCGACCCCGTCAGTGTTCCCTGCCCAGAAAATCTTGTACCTGTGTTCCTTGCTCTTGTACCTGTGTTCCTTGCTCTTATACATATATATATATATATATATATATATATAATATGTATATATATACGATGGGGTTCTTTCAGTTTCCATCCACCAAATCCACTCATAAGACTTTGGTCAGCCCGAGGCTATAGTAGAAGACACTTGCCCAAGGTGTCACGCAGTGGGACTGAACCCGGAACCATGTGGTTGGTAAGCAAGCTACTTACCACACAGCCACTCCTGTCTACATATATATATATAAAATAGAAAATAGATTGAAGAACATGCTTTATTGCATAATACTACAATTGTTTTATCATTGATTCATCAGAAGAATAGACATGGTAAATCGATGCTGAAACAATTGTAGTGTTATACAATAAAGCATGTTGCTCAATCCATTTTCTGTTATCCATATTTCTGTATAAGCTCTATGGATATAACAGAATTCCAGATGTAGATCCAGTGATATAATTGATTTCACTCTATGATGGTATTTGTCAGCCAATACTTGTTTTTAGATGCCAGCCTGGAAAATGGATGTTAACCCTTTCGTTACAGAATTTATTTTGAGATAACTTAGTTATCATTCAGCTAGTGTTAGGAACATAAATTGTAACTAAGTTTTGGTGGAAGATTTTAATTCAAAACTTTTGAAAACAAGACATTTGTACTCAGAGGTATTTTTCGACGTTATTATTATTATTATTATTATTATTATCATCATTATTATTGTTCAGGTCACTGCTTGGAATCGAACTCAGAATCTTGGGGTTAGTAGCCCGCGCTCTTAACCACGCCATATGGCTACGGGCATATGGTGTAGTGGTTAAGAGTGCTCACAGGTATATGGCATAGGGGTTAAGAGAGCGGGCTACTAACCCCAAGATTCCGAATTCGATTCCAAGCAGTGTCCTGAACAATAACAACAACAACAATAATAATAACAACATCAAGAAATACCTTAGGAATGAGAAACCAGATTCAAAATTTTCCCCAAGACACCTGAGGAAGGCTGGAGGGTGTATCAGCCGAAACGATGTGTTAACAACAAACAAGATGAGGACAAATATCCATCGAATGTAAATAATGTAAAAAAAAGAGAGATAGAGTGGTAGAGGAGAGAGTAGCATACTAGGAAAGTAGAAGAGTTGGACATAGCTTTGACTTAAAAAGCAGTTAATATATTTTGTAGTATGATTGTATAATGAAACATGGTGTCCCTACAAGTAATTAATAGGGTAGAAGGGAGTGTGACAGGGGACAGGAGAAGGGGTTAGTGTTAGGGCATGCTGAAAAAAAGGGCAGGAATAGAGTGTTAAGGTGATATGGGTTAATTGTGTAGAGGGGCTCAAAAGCTATTCTGCATTACAAGGACCAAAGGTGTGATAAAGGGATGAAACGGGAGAAATAAACTATGATGAATAAATATATGTTTCTTTACTGCCCACAAGAGGCTAAATACGAAGGGGACAAACAAGGACAGACATAGGTATTAAGTCTTTTACATCGACCCCAGTGTGTAACTGGTACTTAATTTAATCGACCCTGAAAGGATGAAAGGCAAAATCGACCTCGGCGGAATTTGAACTCAGAACGTAACGGCAGACGAAATACCTATTTCTTTATTATCCACAAGAGGCTAAATACGAAGGGGACAAACAAGGACAGACAAACGGATTAAGTCTTTTACATCGACCCCAGTGCGTAACTGTACTTAATTAATCGACCCCAAAAGGATGAAGGCAAATCGACCTCGGCGGAATTTGAACTCAGAACGTAACGGCAGACGAAATACCTATTTCTTTATTATCCACAAGAGGCTAAATACGAAGGGGACAAACAAGGACAGACAAACGGATTAAGTCTTTTACATCGACCCCAGTGCGTAACTGGTACTTAATTTAATTGACCCCGAAAGGATGAAAGGCAAAGTCGACCTTGGCGGAATTTGAACTCAGAACGTAACGGCAGACGAAATATGGCTACGCATTTCGCTCGGCGTGCTAACGTTTCTGCCAGCTCGCCACCTTTTTATGATGAATATATTCTACAGGACGTATTGAGTACTGTTTTTCATTTGTACATAGAAACATGTGTGTGTGTGTGTGTGTGTCTGAGTAAATGTCTGTGTACACATGTCTGCTTGTGCTTGTGTGTGTGTGTGTGTGTGTGTGTGCATATCAAAAACTGTAGATACATTTTCCCTTTCAATTTAATTCATAATTAAAACTGACCGTTCACATTAAAAATAAATGTGAAAATTAAATTATTTTCACAATGGAAACAACAGAATATAAAGAGAAACTGAAAAACACACAAAAAAAAAAAGAAAACTGTTGACATGAAAAAAATAAATAAATAAAAGCCTTGTGAGTGGATTTGGTAGACGGAAACTGAAAGAAGCCCGTCGTATATATGCATATATATGTGTGTTTGTGTGCCTGTGTTTGTGTCCCCCTAGCATTGCTTGACAACCGATGCTGGTGTGTTTATGTCCCCGTTACTTAGCGGTTCGGCAAAAGAGACCGATAGAATAAGTACTGGGCTTACAAAGAATAAGTCCCGGGGTCGAGTTGCTCGATTAAAGGCGGTGCTCCAGCATGGCCGCAGTCAAATGACTGAAACAAGTAAAAGAGTAAAAGAGTAAAAGAGTAAAATCTTCAAATAAACAAAAAGTTTCATATTTGAAATTTTGAAACAGAAAAAAAACAAACTGTCTGTAATAATTTAATTGTAATTATCTTATAACCTATAAAATTTATCATTAAGTAATAATGATGATAGGTGCAGGAGCGGCTGTGTGGTAAGTAGCTTGCTTAAGAACCACATGGTTCCGGGTTCAGTCTTGCTGCATGGCCCTTGGGCAAGTGTCTTCTACAATAGCCTCGGGCCGACCAAAGCCTTGTGAGTGGGTTTGGTAGACGGAAACTGAAAGAACCCTGCCGTATATATGTATATATATGTGTGTGTCTGTGTTTGTCCCCACCCCAACATCGCTTGACAACCGATGTTGGTGTGTTTACGTCTCCGTAACTTAGCGGTTCAGCAAAAGAGACCGATAGAATAAGTACTAGGCTTACAAAGAATAAGTCGTGGGGTCGATTTGCTCGACTAAAAGGCGGTGCTCCTGCATGGCCACAGTCACATGACTGAAACAAGTAAAAGAGTAAAGAGTATAATAACTAACAATCCTTTCTACTATAGGAACAAGGCCTGAAATTTATGGGGAAGGGGCTAGTTGATTATGTTGACCCCTTTACTTACTAGGCATTATGTGCAATGTGCTAACAATTCTATCAGCTAACTACCTTAATAATGAAGGCACAAGGCCTGAAATTTTGGGAGAGGGGACCAGTCGATTACATCACCCCCAGTGTTTCACTGGTACTTTATCGACCCTTGAAAGGGCGAAAGGCAAAGTCAACCTCAGCAGAATTTGAACTCATAAAGACGAATGAAATGCTGCTAACTGAAGGCCACACAATTTCCACTCACAAGGCTTTGGTTGGCCCGAGGCTATAGTAGAAGACACTTGCCTAAGGTGCCATGTAGTGGGACTGAACCCATGACCATGTAGTTGGTAAGCAAGCTACTTACCACACAGCCACTCATGTTTAAGAAGTTCACCTCTCAGCCTCATGGCTCTGGGTTCCAGCTCACCACTTTAAATAATATATATATATATATATATATACATATATATGACAGGCTTCTTTCAGTTTCCGTCTACCAAATCCACTCACAAGGCTTTGGTCAGCCTGAGGCTATAGCAGAAGACACTTGCCCAAGATGCCACGCAGTGGGACTGAACCCATGACCATGTAGTTGGTAAGCAAGCTACTTACCACACAGCCACTCATGTTTAAGAAGTTCACCTCTCAGCCTCATGGCTCCGGGTTCCAGCTCACCACCTTAAATAATAATAGGGGTTTCAAGTTTTGCTACAAAAGCAGCAATTTTGGAGGAGGGATGAGTCAATTAAATCAACCCCAGTGTTCAACTGGTACTTATTTTATCGACCCGAAAAGGATGAATTCAGAGACAACCCCACACTCAGGACAATTCAGAGACAACCCCACACAAGAGCTCAGATTACTCTGACATATCCACAACACCAGAAGCAGATTCTTCCTCTTTCTTCCCTGCTACTTAGAAAAATATACACAGGGTTGGTCCATTCGACCTTGCTAACCTCACTACTCTCACTCACCCTTTTCCCTACACTAGAAGTAGGCAGAATTCCCTTAACCTTCCTCTTCAAATGGTTCTTGAAGCTGATCAGACCTTGGCCTGACAGGAAAATTCACGTCTTCAAAACTTTCAGATGAGTAGGCACAGGAGTGGCTGTGTGGTAAGTAGCTTGCTTACCAACCACATGGTTCCGGGTTCAGTCCCACTGCGTGGCATCTTGGGCAAGTGTCTTCTGCTATAGCAGAAGCCTTGTGAGTGGATTTGGTAGACGGAAACTGAAAGAAGCCTGTCGTATATATGTTCAACATCCTTAAACAACCCTTATTCAGGGACCTTTTGAGTGGGATGGGTTACTCAACCTGAAGAAAATTCTAACTGGGCCCTGCCTGCAAGGGCATGCCCTGTTTATCTTCATATGAGATCACCATGTCGTGCACATATGGTTGTGATGTATTTCCCTGGTGTACCCTTATCAGATGGGTAGTCATGATGGGTATACTGGGCTTTGTATATTTTACCCCAGCGTCACTTTGATGGCATGCACTGCTCTCTCACTCAATAATAATAATAATAAAAATAATAATTTGGCAGTCATATTTCTATTTTACAACTGAATGCAATTGTTATCTTTAGAACTACAATAAGTATTTTATTTTTCAAGGATGTACTGTGAAGGGTGGTCAACTGCTATTTCTTGTAGATTGAAAAGCCATGTAAAAGGCTTCCTCGTTATCCACTTGGCATCAAAACAGCAAGTACTAGTAATGTACTGATGTTAATTCAATCAACTAAACACTTTCCATACAACAATTTTGGATTTATGCCAATCCAAACAAATCAATACTCGACTTGTATTCAAAACGTAGAATTTTATTTTAAAAATAAGAGTGTTCTATGTTGATGCTAATTTACATTGCAATTAACCCGTTGTCTAACCTATCAGTTACCATTCCTAAAGATCCTGCAACAACAACATCCTACATCTAGCATCGTTAGTCACTACGTAGATGCAATCTCACACAGAAAAAATCCTGGAACTACTTCGGTTTTATTCTTGCTTGGCGCTTCTGATTCTAATTCCAATATATTTGCGTTACAACAGGAATTATTCCACAGTCTTTCTCTATTCTTTCTTACATCAATATTCTGTCTCCCACTCATATTGGAATGGTGAAATCTCAGAGAATTTCATTGTTTTAGAACCCAATTGATAGCAGAGCCAGAGCGCTGGTATTCATACCATTCTTCTGCCATGTAGAAACGATACTCTGCACATTATTCCCTGTGGACAATCTATGCAACGTTCTCATTATCTTCTCTTATATTCTAGTGGAACCAGTTTACTGCAATCGCTTATCAAAAATATTGCCATATTTTTTCCCACCCTTCACCGTTACACATTCTGTAGAATGGCGATTTATTGAATTTTATCTATATTGAATTTGATGGTTTTTATAGCAAGAAAAGGAGAATGGGTAGAACTTCTGACCTTTACAGACCCTCCTGGACTGGAGAGATTGATGTGGCAGATACCCTGTATGAATATGGAATGGGATGGGAGTGCAGCAGCAATGTGAGGTGAGGGCCTGAACCTATTGCTTACAACAGAGTAAACACATTAGACCAACCACCCATCCATCCATCCGAGCATCCAACCACAAGAATGAATAAATGAAGAAATAAACAAAATAAAAATAAAAAATGTACTTCTTAGAAAGCTGTTCTTGAGTTACAAACATCAATGCTTCAAGTCTGAAGATTTCGGTAGGATTCTCTTACACACGACTGTGATTTAATCACAACACAGCTTTCATCCCTTTTACCAAAAATAATTTCAAAAAAAGAAACAAAACAACAAAAAAAAAGAAGCAAAACAACAACAAAAACAAACAAACCAAAAGCTAAAATAAGCTTCCAGATATTTTGTTTTGTTTAAAAATTTTTCTCTTTGAATTATCAAGATATCTTCCCATTGAATTCTTCAGGCATTAGATATATTCTTTAGACTAAACAATTACTTCATCTAACAGCAGTTCCACAATATTTCTTCGATGCCATGCTACACTAGCTTCTTCCTTACTCTATAAACATTCTTCACAACAAATCAATTTTCTTACCTTCTGTCTTTCTTTTAGATAACTATATAACCAAGAGGTATATACCACCATATATGAAGGCGGTGAGCTGGCAGAAACGTTAACACGCCGGGCGAAATGCGTAGCCGTATTTCGTCTGTCGCTACGTTCTGAGTTCAAATTCCGCCGAGGTCGACTTTGCCTTTCATCCTTTCGGGGTCGATAAATTAAGTACCAGTTACGCACTGGGGTCGATATAATCGACTTAATACCTATGTCTGTCCTTGTTTGTCCCCTCTATGTTTAGCCCCTTGTGGGTAATAAAGAAATAGGTATTTCGTCTGTCGCTACGTTCTGAGTTCAAATTCCGCCGAGGTCGACTTTGCCTTTCATCCTTTCGGGATCGATAAATTAAGTACCAGTTATGCACTGGGGTCGATGTAATCGACTTAATACCTATGTCTGTCCTTGTTTGTCCCCTCTATGTTTAGCCCCTTGTGGGTAATAAAGAAATAGGTATATAGCACCACCACCACCACCATTATTATTATCATTATTATTATTATTATTATGTTTATTATTATTATTATTATTATTTTAATCTACTTTTACATGCTTGCATGGGCCAGGTGGAATTTGCTGAGTAAGATTCTTCATGGCCAGATGCCCTCCTTGTTACGAACCCCTAACCTGTTTCCAAGCTAGGGTGCAGCTCTAGTCAAATTGTCCAAGCCATGCCAGCATGGAAAAACGGATGATGATGAGGATGTGTAGGAGGGGCTGTGTGGTAAGTAGCTTGTTTACCAACCACATGGTTCCGGGTTCAGTCTCACTGCGTGGCACCTTGGGCAAGTGTCTTCTACTATAGCCTCGGGCCGACTAAAGCCTTGTGAGTGAATTTGGTAGACGGAAACTGAAAGAAGCCCGTCGTATATATGTATATATATATATATATATATATATATGCGTGTGTGCGTTTGTGTGTCTGTGTTTGTCCCCCTAGCATCGCTTGACGACCGATGCTGGTGTGTTTATGTCCCCGTTACATAGCGGTTCGGCAAAAGAGACCGATAAAATAAGTACTGGGCTTACAAAAGAATAAGTCCCGGGGTCGAGTTGCTCGATTAAAGGCGGTGCTCCAGCATGGCCGCAGTCAAATGACTGAAACAAGTAAAAGAGTAAAAAGAGTAAAGAGTAATATGCAAGTGTGTGCATGTGTGTATGCACACACAATGAGCTTCTTCTGGTTTCCATCTACCAAATCCACTTATAAGGTTTTGCTTTGGCCTGAGGCTTACAGTAGAAGATATTTGCTCAAGGTGCCATGCAGTGGGACTGAACCCAGGACCATGTGGTTGGGAAGCAAACTTCTCACCAGACAGTCATATGCACGTGTATGCGTGTGTTTTTGTGTGCGTGTGTAAGAAAAAGTGATTACAATGCAAAGCAAATATATTTAATATTTCTATAAACCATAATCCTATAATCCCAAGATTTAATAAATAATTTTATTTAGGAATTAACTAGATAGAACAAAATGCGTATATGTGTGTTCACGTGTGTGTATGCGCATTCAGATGTGTTTTCGTGTGCATTAATATAAAGAAAGCATGGTTGTATGTATATGATAAGCACACAGACTGCAAAATGTGTGTGTAGGTGAGTGTGTTTGTGTGTCTATATATTACAGGAAAACATACAAGTAGTAGTATACATACTCACACAAATATTAAAGAATATCTTTATATATAAAAGTGAGGATGTGTGCTGTCTGTCTCCTACGATTTAGATTCCTTACTCCCACATTTTGCGGTGCAGTTTAACCAGAACCGGGTATCTTATAGTCGTGATTCATATCGAGCCCTTCTGGGTATTAGCGCGCGTCTACGATGAGTCTACGATTTAAAAAAAAATTTGCCATAATTTTTTTCCATTTTAATGCATTTTTTCGCTATTATATAAGGGAAGTAACTCTCTAAAATGTCTACGATGAGTCAACGATTTTAAAAAAAATTTACCATCATTTTTTTCCATTTTTAATGCATTTTTTGCTATTTTTTGGCTATAACTCTCTAAAAATGCTTATATAGTTATTTCCCTTACAAACCCGAGCAACGCCGGGCGATACTGCTAGTACACTCATACATAGAAAATGAAAATGTAGATGAAAACGTGTGTGTGTGTGTGTGTAATTGTTTAACATCTGCTTTCCTTGCTAGCATGGGTTGGACAGTCTGATACAAGAATGGTGAATCATAGAATTATGTCAAGTTCCACTGCCTGCTTTGGTATGGTTTCTATTGCCTGATGCCCTTCCCAATGCCAACCAACTTTCAGAATGTACTGGGTGCTTTTGACATGCAACTGTCATATATATATCATCACCATCACGTGACCAACCAGGCTATCAGATGTTGCTACACATCGCTGGTCACATTGTTTTAGCCTTCAAATGATGCCACCCTGCTGGCTAAGCGAGCAGGCCAACAGAGGAAAGAGTGAGAGGAAATTGCAGCGAAAGAGTATAGCAGGGATCGCCACCCCCCTCTGCCAGAGCCTTGTGGAGCTTTAGGTGTTTTCACTCAATAAACACTCACAACGCCCAGTATGGGAATTGAAACCGCGAGTCTGCTTCCCTAAGCACTGGGCCATTGTGCCTCCACGTCATATATATATATATATAGATATATATATATATATTATATATATATATATTGATAAAATTGGTGAGACAACAAAAGAAAGAAAGGGACCTCAATATTATGTAAATAGAGGAATTTATTTGTAAATGTAATATGTGACAATTATTCAGTAGCCATAATAACACTCCGCGTTATTATGGCTACCGAATAATTGTCACATATTACATTTACAGATATATATAAACTAGCAGTATCGCCCGGCGTTGCTCGGGTTTGTAAGGGAAATAACTATATAAGCATTTTTAGAGAGTTACTTCCCTTATAGATGCCAATTCGGGCTTTCTTAGCCATTTCTGTTTTGGTGTCTTCAAGCCATGAAGTCGTTGTTCTAAAAGAACGCTGGTCTCCTTGACAACGCTTTACGAAGTTGATTTCCTTACACTCCCTTCCCCACAGCTTCACGAGGGAGGGAAGAAGGGGGAGAAGCAAACAGGTGCAGGTGTGACCATGGACGCCAACTCCGCCGCCATCGACACACGAAAAATTATGCATTAAAATGGAATAAAAAATGATGTTAAATTATTTTTTAAATCGTAGACTCATCGTAGACGCGCGCTAATACTCAGACGGGCTCGATATGAATCACAACTATAAGATACCCGAATTTGGTTAAACTGCACCGCAAAATGTGGGAGTAGTTAGGAATCTAAATCGAAGGGGACAGACACTCACACAACTACAGTTTTATATATATAGATATATACATATGAGCACATTGTCTTATATTAACTCACATCTGCACATACATACATTTTGTTTCATCTGATAAATTCTTAAATAAAGTTATTTATTAAATCTTCAGATTATAAGATTATGGTTTATAAAATATTTAATATATTTGCTTCACATTGTAATCACTTTTCTACACACAAACATACTCACATATACACACATTACAGAATATTGTGTGTGTGTAATTATATAAGAGAGTTCTTCATGACTAAAAACAAGGTTACATTAGGCAAAGAAAGGATTCAGTATATGATGTAAAACTAAATATTTATTTCATAAAGTTGACGTTTTTAAAAAAAAAATTATTTCACAGCTTAAAATACCAACTTATGTATTTTTTAGTTGTTCCCTGGTCTGTCTATTTCTGTTACACAGTAGGAATGTGGATTAGATAGCTAAATAGGTGAGGGAGAGAGAGAGAAGAGAGAAAGAGCAAGTAGAGAGGAGTGAGTAAAGAGACAGAGTTGTTACAGAGAGAGAAGAGAGAGAAAGGGAGGTAATAACTAGCAGTCAACCAATAAAGAAGACAAGCAGTCAGGTGAGTAGACAGGGAAATATAGGGAGAGATGGGAGAAAAGAATGACAGAGAAAGTGACAGCTAAAAGAAAGAGAAAGATAAAGAATGTATCATAAAGAAAGGTGGATTAGATAGATAAATAGATAGGGGGGAATAGGACGAGATAGCTCTACAAGAGAGAGAGAGAGAGAGAGAGGAAAACTGAGAAGCAATATGATAAAATAGAGTGACTGAATAAGAAAGAAATCATCATTAACACCACTGTTTTAATGTCCACTTTTTATGCTTGCAGGCGACAGGCAAAATTCCCAAACCACTCTCGTTTGCAAGTGAGGCTATATTACCCCCAAGATAAGACATATTTTCATGGGAGGTCGGGAAGAATTGACAATGGCTCCAATAACAGGTAACACTCATTTAGCACAATAACACAAAATCTAAAGGGGACACACAGACACACACACAACACATTTCTTTCAATTTTGCAAATCCGTTCACAAGGTTTGGGCTGGTCTCAGGTTCGACAAGAAGACAATTCCCCCAAAGTTTCACACAGTGAGTGAGGAGTGAGTGAGTGAGTGAGTGAGGAGTAGGGGTGGGTGAGTGAGTGAGTGAGTGAGGTGAGTGAGTGGCGTGGTGGGGGGAGTGAGGGGTGGGTGGGTGGGGGGTGGGTGAGTGAGTGAGTGATGAGTGAGTGGAGTGAGTGGGTGGGTGGGTGAGTGGGTGGGTGGGTGGGTGAGTGGGTGGGTGGGTGGATGGATGGATAGATAGATAGATAGATAGATAGATAGGATAGATAGAAGATAGATAGATAGATAGATAGATAGATAGATAGATAGATAGATAGATAGATGTGTGTGTATACATACACACATACACATCTTTTATGTTTTACTTGTTTCAGTCACTGGACTACAGCCATGCTGGAGCACTGCCTTAAAGGGTTTTAGTGAAGCAAATCAATCACGTTGCTTATTTCTTTGAAGTTTGCTACTTATTCTGTCAGTCTCATTTGTTGAACTGCTAACAACTATTGACTGTCAAGCAGTGGGATGGGGGGCAGGATACACACATACATATGTACACATATATACATATACACATATGTATATATACGACATATATACATACATACATACATACATACATACATATATATATATATAATATATATTATATATATATATATATATATATAATATATATATATACAAACATATATATATATAATATATATATATACAAATATACAAACATACATATATATATATATATATATATACAAATATACATATATATATATACAAATATACAAACATACATATATATATATATATATATATATATACAAATATAATATATAATATATATATATACAAATATACATATATATATATATATTATATATATATATATAGATATATATATACAAATATATACAAATATATATATATACATACATATATATACATACATATATATACATACATCTATATACATGTACATACAAACATATATATATAAAAATCATATATATAAACACATATATACATATACACATGTACATTATATATATATATACATACATGTGTATGTGTATATATGTATATATACTTATACATACATACACACACACACACACACACCACACACATATATATATATTATATATATATATATATATAATATATATATATATATATATAACTGCTCATTTTCTTTTAGAATGTGCTTTTTTCCCTAACATATGGACAAGTAACCAATCGTATATATATTATGATTTCATTTAGGTTTATGGCAGCGTTAATGGTAAAGAAAGGCAGCGGTACTAAAAGAGATGCTGACATTTATCAGCTGAAAGGATTCCCTGCCACACTTCGATTCCTTTCAGATGTTTGTCCCTTTTTTTTTCTTTTTTTTTTATATTAAATCTTTTTTTTTTTTTTTTTTATATTTTTCTCATAACCCAAGTCATTTGCAGTTAAATCCTAAAACAACTCCATCGAAAAAATAAAAAAAAAGAAAAGGACAAAAATAAAACTAAATATATATATATATATATATATATATATATTAAACGGCGGTGCATCAGCATGGCCGCAGCTCTGAGCTGAAACTAAAAAAAATTTAAAAATAAAAAAATAAAAAAAAATATTTATATAAATAAATATAAATGAAAACAAAATAGAAACGGGGAAGAAATTGGTAAAAAGAAACCAACCCCTGCCAGATGGATTGCATGCTATGAATATTTGTGCAGCATGATGCAATACATGCATTTGATAGGTCGCAATCTGAAAAATATGTGCATGCTAGCAATAATCTCTTAACATGAGCTTACAAATGCCATTGTTTGGATAGAATGATAGATTAATCATCAACATCGTCATCATCATCATCATCGTCGTCATCAACAGCATTGGTAGCAGGAGCAGTTTGGCCATGATAGTAAACATCCATCCATCATCATCATCGTTATTGACGTCATCATTACCTCCACCACCACCACCTCCACTACCACCACTGACACCATCTTCGTTGTCCTTCTTGTTACCACCATTACCATCTTCACTATTAACATACCATCATCATCATCATCATCATCCTCATCATCGTCGTCGTCACTAAAACCACTATCATGGCCACTACTTGCATTGCAACCATTCCTACAACCACTGCTGCCATCATCATCTTCATGACAATCGATGGAGACCACATCATTCTCTACATCCATACATGTTTCTTCAAACTGATGCTTTTAGAGCATATGCAAGCCTCATCCATTTTTGGAAAGATGGTTCTATGATTCTATCCTCTTTTGCAGTTCCTCAGTGTAGCCATATAGACATATACAAACCTCTTTAAATATGAGATGGCCCTCTTTACTTTTTCAGTCATTTGACTGTGACCATGCTGGAGCACCACCTTTAGTCAAGCAAATCACCCCTAGGACTTATTCTTTGTAAGCTTAGCACTTATTCTATCAGTCTCTTTTGCCGAACCGCTAAGTTCTGGGGACATAAACACACCAGCATTGGTTGTGAAGCAATGCTAGAGGGACAATCACAGACACACAAACATACACACACATACATATATATATACATATATATGACAGGCTTCTTTCAGTTTCCGTCTACACACAGTGATGTTGGAGGGACAAACATAGACACACAAACATATACACACACACACATACATACTACATACATATATACATATAGACATATATACGATGGGCTTCTTTCAGTTTCTGTCTGCCAAATCCACTCACAAAACTTTGGTCGGCCCGAGGCTATAGTAGAAAACACTTGCCCAAGGTGCCACGCAGTGGGACTGAACCCGGAACCATGTGGCTGGTGAGCAAGCTACTTACCACACAGCCACTCCTGCGCCCGAGTATGGAAAATGAAGATGGTGAAGACAGCACCAAATATTGTTGGGTCCTTGGGGGGACAGTATCAGAAGGCATTGAAAGGAATATAAAGGAAACTGAAACAGAGGGCCCAGCAGTGCTGTTACAATAGGATCGCATCCTTGGTATGTCCAGATCATCAAGAAATTATTAGATAGTTGAAAAGAACAGATAGCATGGTACCATAGGCTGCAGGTAGCAAACCTGCCATGCATGCATGACTACATGAGTTCCAAAACAATGATAATAACAAAATTTTTTCCATTAAGTAGTACAGGGTAAAACCAAATATTTTACGTATTCATAAAAGCACACACTCCTGGCAACTTCAAATGATAATAGTAATAGTAATCTGCAAGATATTATCAATTCAATAATGTGGAAGCACTCCGTTGGTTACGACGATGAGAGTTCCGGTTGATCCAAATCAACGGAACAGCCTGCTCGTGAAATTAATGTGTAAGTGGCTGAGCACTCCACAGACACATGCACCCTTAACGTAGTTCTCGGGGATATTCAGCGTGACACAGAGAGTGACAAGGCCGGCCCCTTGAAATACAGGTACAACAGAAACAGGAAGTAAGAGTGAGAGAAAGTTGTGGTGAAAGAGTACAGCAGGGATCACCACCATCCCCTGCCGGAGCCTCATGGAGCTTTTAGGTATTTTCGCTCAATAAACACTCACAACGCCCGGTCTGGGAATCGAAACCGCGATCCTATGACCGCGAGTCCGCTGACCTAACCACTGGGCCATTGCACCTCCACTCAATTCAATAATACAACCCAAGCAAAACAATTCACAAACTCATGACACACTCTATATAGCAAATATTCAATAAAATAAACAACCACCAGCAGGCTAAATACCCAATGCATTACACATGCAACACACAATATAAACAGTAATACAATAAAAGACTGCACCAGACCCCATAACAAAAGAAACTGGCACATTACAATACTGCGAAGAATTTGCCTGCACCTCCCCACCCCTAACAACAAAAAAAACACACGATGCTGCACACACCTCAGCAACACAGAGATGTAGCTGGTGATGCAGTAGGAATTTGTCTGAAACTACCAAATGTTAAACAACAACAACAATAATAATAATGATGAGGGTTTCAAATTTTTCCACAAGTGCAGCAATTAGCAAGGGGTGGGTGAGTCAATTATATCTACCCCAGTGTTCAATTGGTACTTATTTTACTGACCCCGAAAGGATGAAAGGCAAAGTTGACCTCGGCGGAATTTGAACTCAGGATGTAGCAACGGACGAAATGCTGCTAAGTATTTTGTCCAGCGCACTAATGATTCAACCAGCTTACCGTCTTGATATAATAATAATAATAATAATAATAATAATAATATCCGGGTCACAGCACCAATGCCTTGATGCAGTACGAGGCAGTGGCTCTCGTGGCTTCTGATCTTAACTGATTGGAAGTGTTATCATGTACATTGTTTTGTCTTGGTATAAAAGATGGGCTACAGCAAATATTCTGCTCAATACCACAGATTTGCTTGTCAGTTGTTTGACCTTAACCAGTTGAGCATGTCCCTTAGTGGCCGACGATATG
>NW_021832825.1:27500-32676 GCF_006345805.1 Octopus sinensis
ACACACACACACATAAACACAGAGTTGCACTCAAAGTCACGATGCACACACACACTACACACACGGACACTTACACACACCCATGTACACACACATGTATAGTCGCATGCAAACTGTCACACGCAAACACGTGCCCCCACCCTTCCTTCCCTCCCCTCATACAGTCAATACTGTAGTATTATGCATGTTTGTGCACGTATATGTAGCACGTACCCTCAATAAGTATTCGCTGTCTTTGTGTAGTTTTCTGACGACAATAATGAAGACGACATGATGGTGGTGGTGGTGGTGGTGATGGTGGTGGTGATGGTCGTAGTGGTGGAGGTGGTGGTGGTGGTGGTGATGGTGGTGGTGATGGTGGTGGTGGTAGTGTTGGTGGTGGTGGTAGATGGTGCGTTAGTGGTAGTGTGTGGTGGTGGTGGTGTGGTGGGTGTGTGGTGGTGGTGGTAGTGTTGGTGGTGGTGGTAGTGATGGTGGTGTGGTGATGGTGGTGGTAGTAGTGTGGGTGGTGATGGTGGTGGTGGTAGTGTTGTGGTAGTGGTTGGTAGTGGTGGTAGTGGTGGTGGTGTGTGGATGGTGGTGGTGGTGGTAGGTGTGGGGTGGTGGTAGTGGTGGTGGTGGTGTGATGGTGGTGGTAGTCGTGGTGGTGTGTGAGTGTGGTGGTGGTGGTAGGGTTGTGTGGTGGTAGTGGTGGTAGTGGTGGTGGTGTGGTGGTGGTGGTGGTGGTGGTGATGGTGGTGGTGATGGTGGTGGTGTGGTGAGGGTGGGTGGTGGTGGTGGTAGTGGTGGTAGTGGTGGTAGTGGTGGTGGTTGGTGGTGGTGTGTGGTGGTGGTGGTGGGGTGATGGTGGGGGTGGTGGTGGTGGTGGGTGTGATGGTGGTGGTGGTAGGTTAGTGTGGTGGTGGTGGTAGTGGTGAGTGGTGGGGTGGTGGTGGTGGTGGTGTGTGATGGTGGTGGTGGTGTGGCGATGGTGATAGTATGGTGGTGGTGGTGTGGTGTTGTAGCGGTGTGGTGGTTGTGGTGGTGGGGGTAGTGGTAGTGGTAGTGGTGGGGGGCTATTCAAGTTGATGCTGATGTATGAAACATGGTTGACAGATGATACAATTTTTGCATTCAGGTTTGTTTTTCAACTGGTTTTACAAGGGCGTGTGTGTGTGAGTGTGTGTGTGAGTGTGTGTGCGTGTGTGTGTGGCTGTGTGTCCTTGTTTTGATGTCATATGACGGTTGTAAACAAACTTCTCCATCATATATATATATAAGCAGTGTTATTTTGTTTCTGGTCTGTGACAAGAACATGTCTGGTCCTGGGGAATTTATTATAGGTGAGGATTGGTGACGGGAAGGGCACCCAGCTAGAGAAATTAGATAGACAGACAGACAGACAGACGACAGAGAAAGAGAGAGAGACAGAGAGACAGAGAGAGACAGATAGACAGACAAATAGAGAGATAGACAAACAAACAGATAATAGACAGAGAGACAGATAGATAGATAGATAGATAGATAGATAGATAGATAGAGATAGAGAAGAGAGAGATAGGAAAACAGACAAACAGATAAATAGATGGGTAGATAGATAGATAGATAAGCAGACATAAAGATAGATAGACAGGCGAGCTGGCAGTATCGTTAAGCATGCCAGGCGAAATGTGTAGCCGTATTTTATCTGCCGTTACATTCTGAGTTCAAATTCCGCCAAGGTCGACTTTGCCTTTCATCCTTTTGGAGTCGATAAATTAAGTACCAGCTATGCACTGGGGTCGATGTAATCGACTTAAACCGTTTGTCTGTCCTTGTTTGTCCCCTCTGTATTTAGCCCCTTGTGGGTAGTAAAGAAATAGGTATTTTATCTGCCGCTACATTCTGAGTTCAAATTCCGCCAAGGTCAACTTTACCTTTCATCCTTTTGGGGGTCCATAAACTAAGTACCAGTTATGCACTGGGGTCAATGTAATCGACTTAATCCGTTTATCTGTCCTTGTTTGTCCCCTCTGTGTTTAGCCCCTTGTGGGCAATAGAGAAATAAGATGGTGGGAGTGATGAAATGATTATAGCCTCTTATCATAGATCTCCTTGCTTAGGACTATCACCACCATCAACAACATTAGCAACACCAACAACAACAGCAGCAACATTAGGACTGATGATACCAACATCATCAGTTCCACCACTGCCACCAACATCAAGGTGGCCACCACTGTCGACAACAACAATGCACAAACAATGAATAGATAAAAATCAGGTGTGGCTGTGTGGTAAGAAGTCTGCTTCCCAACCACATGGTTCTGGGTTCAGTCCTATTGTATGGCACCTTGGGCAAGTGCTTTCCATTATAGCCTTGGGCCAACCAAAGCCTTGTGAATGGATTTGGTTGGCGCAAACTGAAAGAAGCATGGTGTATATATGTGTGTGTGTGTGTGTGTGTTGTGTGTGTGTGTGTGTACCTTTGTGTCTGTGTTTGTCCCCCACCATTGCTTGACAACTGGTGTTAGTGCGTTTATGTCCCTGTAACTTAGCAGTTCAGCAAAATAGTCTGATATAATAAGTACCACACTTTTTTAAAACAGAGAGGCGCAGAAGTGGCTGTGTGGTAAGTACCTTGCTAACCAACCACATGGTTCCGTGTTCAGTCCCACTGCGTGGCACCTTGGGCAAGTGTCTTCTGCTATAGCCCCAGGCTGACCAATGCCTTGTGAGTGGATTTGGTAGACGGAAACTGAAAGAAGCCTGTCGTATGTATATGTATGTGTTTGCGTGTCTGTGTTTGTCCCCCTAGCATTGCTTGACAACCGATACTGGTGTGTTTACGTCCCTGTCACTTAGCGGTTCGGCAAAAGAGAGACCGATAGAATAAGTACTGGGCTTACTAAAGAATAAGTCCCGGGGTCGAGTTGCTCGATTAAAGGCGGTGCTCCAGCATGGCCGCAGTCAAGTGACTGAAACGAGTAAAAGAGAGAGTAGTACTGGGGGGTTGATTTAAGGGCACCACTTTAAAATCCTTTAAGGTGGTGCCCTAGCATGGCTGCAGTCACTGACTGACACAACTGAAGGCTTGTTCAACCTGCTGGAAACGGTAGCCAAATCTCCCTCAAAACACAGCTCACTATTTATAGTGGTAACAACTGAAGGACAGCATATTAGAGAATGCAGACCTACATGGTTGTCATGAATGGAATGTCTGATGATAGGTTTACTCTCAATTAGGGCAGCAGATCTGGGATTATGAATAAAGTCCCTTCATAAATTTAGGGTCCACTTGATAAATTGCTAAGAATAAAGTATAAAAAACAAACAAGAAAACAACAGTATAGTCATGGCTATAGTTCTAATTTTTGACTTAATCCTTTCAAATCCTCCGCTTTCTTTATATTTTCTAATCCTCATCATTAGATTAAACAGTTTATTGACCGATTTTCATCTTTTAGGAGGAAGGAGGAACAGGAGGAGATAGTGTGATTTGAACCTTGACCAAAAGTTCTCAAAGATTTTACAAGAGCCGACAGAAGTTTTACGTAGTTATGGCAAGGTTACTTTGCATCCACATGGGTCCCAGGTTCAGTTCCACTGCACAGAACCTTAGGAAAGTGTCCTGTACTATAGCATCAGGCCAACCAAAGCCTTGCGAGTGGATTTAATAGATGGAAACTGTGTGGAAGCCTGTAAAATGCGTGTGTGTGTGTGTGTGTGTGTGTGTGTGGTGTATCTTCATTGCTTGAGAACCAGTGTTAGTTTACTCTTTACTTCTTTCAGTCATTTGACTCTGGCCGAACCGCTAAGTTACGGGGACGTAAACACACCAGCATCGGTTGTCAAGAGATACTGGCGGAGACAAGCACAGACACACAAACATATACACAAACATACATATATATATATATACATATATATATATATATATATATATATATACATATATATATATATATATATATATCATATACATATATATATATATATATATATATATATATACATATATATATATATATTATATATATATACACACACACACACATAAATATATATGACGGGCTTCTTTCAGTTTCCGTCTACCAAATCCACTCACAAAGGCTTGGTCGGCCCGAGGCTATAGTAGAAGACACTTGCCAAAGTTGCCAGCAGTGGGACTGAACCCAGAACCATGTGGTTGGTAAGCAAGCTACTTACCACACAGCCACTCCTATGCCTGTCTATTTATTTATTTGCTTACTTTATTCATTGAGCCTCACAGAGGAGATGACAAAAGACCAAGAGACATCCGGGCTGATTTGCTGTGCTTGAGAAGACACATCAAGCTGAGTACAATCGCGGGTCGTTTACAGTTAGACCCTCCACCACTAATCTATACTTCCCTGTCAAAAGTCCCCTCACAACCCCACCTTCCCTGTACCTATTATCACCACCCGCTACATTCCCCTCTACTCTCTCTCTCTCACATGCCTACTTGCACAGTCTCCATGTCATCACATCTCTCCCATCCCCCCCATCCCCCCATTCCCACCACCACCACCAGCCATTTAAGAATTTGGACCTGGAGATCTCCATTTCCAGCGACTTCGAGGGCCACCTCCCAGTGGTGTCGGGCGTCAACGAAGAGCCCTTGACTACAACAAGACGACCAAGTTATTTTTTTCTTTTCCAAAGTCTGGGGTCTCCCACCCCTAAGCCCTAGATCATCACCTAATCACCCTTACCCGTCTTGTTGCTTAACAACAACAATAACAACCACCAACAACCATTCTAATTTCTCTCACCATAAAGCTGTAGAAACATTGCCAGATCAGACTGGAGCCTGGTGCAGCCTTCTGGCTTCCCAGATCCCCGGTCGAACCGTCCAACCCATGCTAGCATGGAGAACGGACGTTAAACGATGATGATGATAAAGAAGCGAGCTGGCAGAATCATTAGCACGCCAGGTGAAATTCTTAGTGGCATTTCGTTTGTCTTCATGTTCTGAGTTCAAACTCTGCTGAGGTAGATTTTGCCATTCGTCCTTTCGGGGTCGATAAAATTAGTACCATTTGAGCACTGGGGGTCGATGTACTCAACATATACCCACTCCCCAAAATTGCTGGCATTGTACCAAAACTTGAAATCGATTTCTCTCACCATCACTTGCTAGAGTCACCACTTACCCATCTATAAGTGGAGGCGCAATGGCCCAGTGGTTAGGGCA
>NW_021832826.1:2500-32317 GCF_006345805.1 Octopus sinensis
AGTAAGAGGTATTAATATATATTGCCATACTAACTTGGGAGTCCAGAGAAATAGAACGAATGCTGAATAGAGGTCAAAAGTGACCCCTGCTGGCCTCGGCTGCTCCACATTGATAAGGAGCAACTACCCCGAAACCGGTCTGTTGATGCCAAGCCAGGAAGGGGAAGCTGATAACCTATCCCGTTCGAAGGTTTATGGACGCAGGTTTGTGCGTTATATAGCTAGCTAGAGGCGATCTGAGCTAATCAACAGCAGAATTGGTCCTATATCTATGGACTACCTCATTAGTTTGGCAATAAATAAGTACCAGTTGAACGCTGCCGTCGATGTAATCGACTAATTCCCTCCTCACCAAATGATGTTATATATAATATATTTATATGTATATAATATGTATGTATGTATGTATATATATATATATAAAAATATATATATATATATATATAGTGAAGGGAAGAAATGGAGCTGAACGAAGATTCTACAAAATTCCTTTTTATTATTTTCTACACATGTTTCAAAGGCTGCAAAATCTCCAAACAAATGCTGCGCATTTGTTTTGAGATTTTAAATTCCTGGATTTTCCTGAAGAGAAAGCTGCAGAATGGTCTCCTTATTCAATCCGAATTTGGGAATTTGCAGCCTTTGAAACATGTGTAGAAAATAATAAAAAGGAATTTTGTAGAATCTTCGTTCGGCTCCATTTCTTGCCTTCACTAATATATAAAACTTCAATTATCCGCGCAAAAGCACGGGGGCGAAACCCCATGGTCGTAACCTCAACCGTGTCTTTTTGGTGTGATTTTTGCTACACAGGTATCGGTTAATTTTGAATAACCCGTAACAAGATATTTCATTTATCCATTTCATTAAATATATATATATATATATAATATATATAATATGTGTGTGTGTGTGTGTGTGTGTGTGTGTATGTATTATGTATGTTGTATGTAAATGTATGTATGTATGTATGTATATATATATATATATATGTATGTATGTTTATTTTGTTGTCGTTTTCATAAATAGTCAACATTTTAATGTCCTAAAATTGATGAAACTAATGTGCTTTTCCATTTTCTTATTTGCAATGTATATATAAATATATATATATATATATATATATATATATATATATATATATATATATATATATATAGTGATATGGAGGTCAGTTGAGAAACAAGTGCTTGTGAACTGGTTTCGTGTTTTGGCGCCAGGCAGACGGATAAAGCCTTTGTCCTGTCGGTTTCTAGAGAGATTAGTGGGGTTTTGAAGAGACATCTGACCCTTTTCCGGTCAAGGAAAGTTTAAGAACCACCCTGTAATATTCGACGAGCTGGATTTGTTAGTCAGTTGGCATCGGGATCAGTTTGGCAACAGGTCAGTTCTGGCTGAGACAGTGAGATGGCAACAGGGCCTTTTGGCAGTTCTGCCTGAGACACCAAAAGGTCCGGAAGAGACAGTCAGTTGGCAAGGGATAGCAGTCGATGCGAGGGTGGTGATGGCGAGAGGCAACGACAACGTTGAGAAAGACATACACAGAGGATTGAGGAGGTGAGGGAGATTGCGGCGTGAAGGCATGGATTGCTGTATAGTAGGAGTTTGTAACTAGAAAATGTAACGGTATGTCTTGTGTATGTTTTAATGTGAAATGCAAAAGAAACGAGATTGTGACGTAAGCTGCAATCTGTTGTAAAGAACTAAAAAGAATTGTGACAAAAAAGAGAAGGAAAAGAGGAAGAAAAGAAATGAGATTATAAAGAACATTGTGAATTATGTTAAAGGGAAAATGAAAGAAAGAGAAAGACTTTAATGTTGAACTTTTTCGAACTATATTGCATCAATTTGAACTGTTTTGATTGTCTGCGGACTTGGTGTATCGTGCATGCCTTTGATTGTTTTCGAACGACGTGTTATATTTAAATGCATTGGTTGTCTTTCATTTTAATTCTGTTGCATGTTATTTTCTTTAATGTATCTGCTATGTATCACATTTTATTTATGTCGTAATAGTCGTATAAACTGTTCTTAAATGTAAACAAATTGCCTTCCGCCGTGTCTCTCTTCCCCCTGTTGTTGTTGTTGTTATCCTCCGGTCGCCGGTTCGAGTTCGCTGCCATCTCCACCACCGTTTCCTCTCTCTGTGTGGCGGATTCCGTTTGACTGATCTGGTCAATCGTCATCGCTCGACTTAGTAGGGTCTCGGGTTCGAGTTTGAGAGACGGCAGGTACGTAACAACATATATATATATATATATATATATATATATATATATATATATATAATATTAATATATATATATATATAATATATGTATGTATATATATATATATATAATATATATATATGTGTTTATATATATATATATGTATGTAATGTATATATATATATATATGTATGTATGTATATATATATATATATATATATATATATATATATGACATGTGTACCTGTGTGTGTTATACTCTCTTATTCTTCATTCCTTTACTTGTTTCAGTCATTTGACTGCGACCATGCTAAAGTACCGCTTCTTTACTCGAACAAATGACCCCATATCTTATTCTTTGTAAGCCTAGTACTTATTCGGTCATTTACGTTGCCGAACCGCCAGGTTACGGGGACGTAAACACACCAGCATCGGCTATTAAGCGACGGTGAGTGGACAAGCCCAGATAGACAAACACACACACACACACACACACACTCATATATATATATACACGATGGGTTTCTTTCAGTTTCCCTCTACCAAATCTACTCACAAGGCCTTAGTCGGACGGTGTCATGCAGTGGTACTAAAGCCGGAACCATTTGGTTGGAAAGCAAGCTTCTAACCACAAAGCCACTCTGTGTACGTGTGTATATTGTGTGGGGGTATGTATGTGTACATGTATATATTTACATACAGTCTCTCCTGATATTATGAGCAGGAGAGAATATCCCGAGTTCTCTTTATGGCAATAAGGCACATGACCTGAAATAGTGTGTGATGAGATTTAGTTTATTACATCGACCGCAGTGTTCAATTGATACTTATTTTATCGACCCCGAGTGGGTTAAAAGCAAAATCGTTCTGGACAGAGTTTGAACTATGACTGTAACGTTGCACGAAATGTTGCTGGGCGTTTTGTCCGGCGGGCCAACGATTGTGGTAACTCGTCGACCTTGTCAGAGGTAATAACATAACAACAGAAGCAAGGAAGATTTTACTAACTTTGACATTGCGAGTATTCCATTATAGGTATAATTTTGCTTTGGTTATTGCCTGGATCTGTCTGACACTCGCCTCGGACACTCACAGTTCTGCTGAATGTTGATTTAATATAATTTACCAAGGCTGCAGGTGACATCCACACATCATATCGTTATTGTTACTGAGGTAGCTGAAATTATAAACAAAGCCCTAAGTGAAAATACTTGAGAGGTAAATAGAAGCCGCTGTTGTATTTGACAAGAAAGAAGGATAATATAATTCCAGCAAGAATATAAAAATAACGACATTCATGTTTCGTCCCAGAAGATGTTGATAACAGCAATAAATTGATGTGGTTTCTGGTGGAAACCGAAAATATGTTAAGTTCCTACCCTCTAATAGCTAATGTCTTGAATGATTAAAGTTCCTTTAAACAAGGAGAATATTTAGTACCACGTAAACCGATCCCTTTAAATGATGGATTAGGGGCAGTTTGTTGCCAGAAATTTGATGGGGGCAATTCGGGGCCTCAGGTATTGAGTAAAACATTTTAGACGCAATTTTCTGTCGCAAAAGCTTTGAGTGAAGATGAATCAGGAGAGATTTGAACCTATAACAGGAAGGCATTAAAGTAAACTTAACTCACCATCCTGTGTAATAGAGAGAAGAACTGAGTAAATCACAATTTTTTAAAATATCGTTGACGCTAAGAAAATGTATTTCACCAGGAGTGAAACATAAGGTAATCATATATATCTTATTTTTTGGTTTTAGTTTTTCTTCTTATTTAAATACGGCGATAAATATACAAATGTTACTTTGATAGAAAATATTAAAACTTGCTCAAAAACAATAATTCATGTTATTATTTTGAAGGAATATCAATTTCGCAGTTATCAGGGAATTAATTAAATCTACGTAGAATGCAGAGAGGGTATCTTCTTTTGATGATAGACGATTGAAACTTTTAAGACATGCGTAATATAACAAAACATAATCAGTAGACAGCTGACATATTCGAAAGTTTTGAGGTGTAGAGGATATAGAGGATATACGAAATATAGATGGCATGCGATATAGATAAAATACTGTATATAGCTGATATAGATGATATAGATGGCATGTTGGATATCGACGACATACTGGTTATAAATGACATACTGTATATAGATGACATACATAGTATAGATGACATGTGGATATAAGTAATATAGTAGATATGGAAAAATACAAGTTGCAGATGACAGACGATATACAGACGTAGATGACATGCTTGATGATATATTTACTATAGATGATATAAACAAATGTTGATGGCATACTATATTTTTATGCAATCTATAAATACTAGAATGTTTAATATCGTAAAACATTAAGAACTAAGTACAAAGTACACCCTCACCTCGACGTAAAACCATCCGCACTTACGACTACAAAAAGTAATGCATCATTCAAGATGTTGTTCGTTGTTATCGTAAGATATATGACGAAAAAAGAAAAGAACTATTCAAAGCTCAACATGTTCCTCGAAACACCGTCTACCTCAATCCAAGAACAAAACTGTGAAGGATGAAAATTTCTTGTCAGGTAAACTTTTTTCACAGAAACAAGTTTTTTGCCATTGTATATATGCAGAATTTCCTTTGTATTAATTTTTACATTAATTTTAGATTGTATTTTTCTTTAAAGTACAATAGAGTACAAATGCCTTTTTCACTTTATGCACAATAATTATGGATGAAATATTTGTGTTTTATAGCTTTATAATCTGTTGCAATGAAAATAGTTTTGACAAATAAATCCGACATACGACCAGATTGACTTACCGTCTGTCGTAAGTCGAGAACAGGGTGTAATTATATACTATTCCCCTGAAATCTTTCGCAAATTTTTAACCTAGTTTAAAAGTAACTTTACTTTCTCACCCGTTTCATCACAGTTGGTGAGAGACACTAAATCATTCACTAAAACTCTATGTGTAACACAAAAAATATCAACATGCATTAGTGAAATAAGATAACAGCTGCTCACACAGCTACTGGACACAACCAAAAGGATAAACAGACCTAGATTCGGAAGTGGCTTTTATCTTTCAAAGCTATTAACTGCCATATGACATATCTTCTAATTAAACATTTGATCTGAATTTCACGCGCGTAAATAATTCATGTTTTACAGTGATTTTTACAAACGATTCAAATTTGTTATAAACTCTAAACAGTTTATGAGTAATGTATATTTTTCCACATTTTTGATCACACTTGGAACATGGTACGAAGGAATGAATCCTTCACTAAAGTTGCACCGAGCCGTCACCACAACTTAGATAAATAAGATTATAGCTGCCTACTCACACAGAGCTGCTTGACACAAACAGCATTCACCTATTGTTCTGTCCCATGACAAATCTACAGGACTAAATCTTTCACGTAACTTTTACGCGTGACTATCACAAGATTGTAATAGACGGCCGCAACAGATAACAGCTCAAAGATCCCCTTACCATACCACTTGACCATATTCAACCAATAAATCTGTACTTGACTGATTGTGATTTGAGACACATTCTTTCTATAAAAGTAATCGATTTCTAGGAATATTTCGCGACACAGCTCCACGTTTCTCATAAATTACACTTTTGAAAATCAACAAATGTGAAGCCAGTTAAATGTGTATACACAGAAAATTTCCAATCAGAATACGACTGTGAGGACGTTGGTTATACGTAAGCAAAATTACGTTTGTGATGGACAGGTTGAACATTCGAACGTTATATGTAACGTTTTACTTTGTTTTACTCTCTAACGTTATATATAACTTTTTAATTCTGGCATCAATTTCTGTTTCTTCTGTTTACTTTGTCTCTTTTTTCTCGCCTTCCATCTGTCGTTTTCTCCTTCCACTACTAACATTTTCCTCTGTTTGCTTCTTATCCTTCTTCATTCCACCATTCTTTGTCTCTCCTCCCACTACCACGTAACCGGTGATCATTCGCATCTCTCTCATCCATTTCCTTTTCCCCCTCGCCGTTGGCTCCATCAAAAGTGTACAATATAACAGTTAAAGGCACAGCATTTGTATGATGTCTTAGATGATCACTGTTGAGGAATTAGCTGCGAATTTTCCGTTTGGCGTATTTTTATTGTGTGTATGTATGAATGTATGTACGTATATATATAAATATATATAAATACTTTTTGATAGTTATATATATTTAATATTAAAAAAAAATTAATAAAAATGAAAAAAATTAATAATAAAAATATATAAAAAATAAATACATAAATAAAAAATAAATTAATTAATTAATAATTTTAATTTTCAAATTTTATATTTTATATATTATATTAATCATTTTGATTTTTATGTTTTGGTTTATGTTTTTCATTGTTTTATTTGCCTAATAGTGGTTTTATCTCTAATTTAATTTATGAATATATATACATATATATATATATATTTCAATAGGCTTTTATAACGCCGCCTTGGCAAATGCCGGCTATTAGGAGAAAGTGTCATACATATATTCAGCTCATTCTAAACCAGATACAATAATTACTTGTAATAGGAATAGTAGTTTTAATTCTAATAGTGCCAGCAACACTATGGAAAATATAAATTCTTTTCGGACCAAGGGAGGTATGCGCCGTTCAACCCCAAATTTTCAACCCAGTAATTTTCCCCTTACTTTCACAAATAACTCTACGTACAAGTCAAAGGCCACTAAGAACTGTATCTGGTTCGTAATACCTTTCGGTAAACAAATTAAATCGAACCTTCCCTTACAGTTCCGTGAAGCCGTCGCTAGGAACTTTCCCAGAAATTCTAGATATTATTCTACTATCAATTCCCACATAGTAAGAATCGCCTTCTCTAACACTAGAAATCTTTCACAAATTATATCTTCTCACAATACCAAGCTGATAAATAGAGGTTCTTCACCCGGGAGTTCCTACATAAATCTTACTAATTCCAAGCCATCATACAGTCATACTAATAGGAATAGTATTAATAGTAATAGCAATGGTAGTAGCGACAGTGTTAACAATGATAACATTAATAATAGTACCAATCGTGTTAATAACAATGGTAATGTTGATAATGATAACAATAACGGAGAAATTACTGATTGTATTACCATTAATAATACTAACAATAATACGAATAGTGGAGTTGCTAGCGCTAATAATAATAGTAACAACAATCATAGCAATAAAAACTTCGTTTCGATCTCGGAGGACAACCCCAACAGAAATAAATTTTTGTCTAGTAATTCTAAGATCGAGAATTCTATTTACCAGTGTAGAACCTCCTCTGGTACCGATGTCTTCTTGTATATAGGAGCGTCCTCTTCCCAGTTATCCAAGATAATTTCAAACCATTATTCAAAATTCAGGGATAGTAAAAAACGACATAGTACAGGGCTAAGTAAATTAGTTTGGCGTCTTAAAGACAATAATATAGATTTCAAGTTAGATTGGTTCATACTGTCTGTATCCTTTCCTTTTGATAAGGGCAGGAGATTTTGTAACATTTGCAACTCTGAGCTCTTCCATATCCTCTTCTCTAAGGTTCCCCTTGTAAACACACTCATAGAGAAATCCTATAAATGTGTGCACTGGCAGAAACATTCTTTTTACTTTTACAAATGATTACGATAGCCATCTTGCTTTCAACAAATGGCTTAACATACACTCCACTTCAATAGTGAAATTCTTTCCTAAGCCTTTGAACATTCTTAATCAACATACCCTTCCCTTTCCACTGGTTCCTAACCTATCATTCCTTTAACCCTTCTCTTCCTTCTATCTAACTTAGACGTCAAATCTTCTAACGGTTTTTTTAAAATCACTTATTGTCGTTTTCTTTACCATGTAGGCAGTCATCGGAATTTCTGTTTGTCTTGTTGCCGAGAGAGGCTCGCTTTCTTTCCTGATGAGAAGATTGCATCATGCACCCTTTATTCCTTTGGAATGAAACCATGTGGTCTTCGAAACATACGTCGAGAGTAAAGAAATTTTGTTAACATCTTCTTCGACTCCATTCTTTCATTTATTCATATTTATATAATATATATATATATATATATATATATATTATATATATATATATATATATATATATATATATCGTCTGTAGTACATGTATACGAAAGAGAAGCACCATTAATTTCGCACCTACAAAGCGATTAGCAGCAATGCCACCTCGTCAGTGTCAAATGGCTGAAGACGCATAACCTCTCTGGAAACTGGAGGAAGAAATACGCAACGGTTACTTGGTTTTGTAAAGAAGAAATAAATTATCGATGCTGCGGGCGGGACTGGATTAGCATGATTGTGTTGTCTCCATACATCGGCTTTGCTCTTGACGATATTCGAAGGAACTGTGGTAGGACAATTCAACGAATGAAGAATTCCAAGTTTGAAGTAGGAAATGTCTTAGATGAGGGCATTGACTAAATATTTCTTTCTGGATCTTTTCCTACTTCAAATTTGGAACATTGGGTTAAAAACGATTTTCGATACAAAAATTCTAACGTTTATCGTGGGACACCGACCCAGTTCTGTAGACATAAAACTCAACCTTCGTCTATTTAAAGTTTCAATATTCCAAACAAAATATATGTGGACGCAAGTAAGGCTGTGTGGATAAGGATTTTGTAACTGTTATTTTGAATTTGTTCCCAGAGCGTGGAGCTTTTGGTAATTCTTTCCCTATAGTTACCAACCAGCCAGCCAGCCAGCAAGACAGCTAGCAAACGACTAACAAGCTAGTGGACAAACATCCACCCACCTAGCCAGCAACCTATGAATTGTTATTTATATATGGCCCAGTGGTTAGGGCAGCGGACTTGCGGTCGGAGGATCGCGGTTTCGATTCCCAGACCGGGCGTTGTGTGTGTTTATTGAGCGAAAACACCTAAAAGCTCCACGAGGCTCCGGCAGGGGGTGGTGGTGATCCCTGCTGTACTCTTTCACCACTCTAAAGGCGGTGCTCCAGCATGGCTGCAGTCAAATGACTGAAACAAGTACAAAAAAAATGTATACATATATATCTATGCATGAATATATATACATATATGTATACATATATATATACATATATATACTTATATATTATATATATATATATATATATATATATATATATATATATATATATGCATATATATATACATATATATACAATATATTTATATGCATATATATATATACATATATATACAAACATAATTGCCCGGCGATGCTCGGGGCTGAATTGCTTGAAAGTACTGTTAATGATTGCACTGGATTATGATGATTATTCAGGGAAATATTGATATAAGTTTACGGTAGGAGATAAGGACTTAACGATCAAACGTGTACTATTGCATTGTTTTGGGGGAACCAAATTTCTGATGAGCATTATAGGGGCACCAACTTTAAGTTTAAGAATGTGTGGTGGTAGTCCGGGGTGCTCAAAGGAATTGAGTACCTCTATTGGATAGTTGATGACGTCCTCTGGGTCAGGAGTTGTATCGATAGACTGATATACATAGACTTCCCAGGAATGAGTTTTAGCACTTCATCATTAATATGGTGAACAGTTTTATTCCTCGGGGCCAGAATAGCCCTTTGGCCAATCCAATCCATATTCTGATAATTAGCTTGTAGATCTGGGAACACTGCATCTCTGAGATCAGAAGGCGTTTTAACAATGGTACAAATGGAATCGATGGCAATATTACCATTTTCATCCCCTGGTATTTTGCCTTCGCCAAGTGCAAGGAGGGTGTGAGGAAATGCTGCTGATGTGATATTACGTCGCATATGAGCACACATATTGGTGTGAAGTTTGAGAGTCTTCACCTGTGGCCACAATGTGGATGACTTAAGACACGCACTTACTGCATCAGCTGTAGTCCCTTTGGGAATGACGGGAAGTGTTTGTCGGAAGTCCCCTGAAAGAAAAAGTGTTATGCCTCCCATGGGAGGTGAAGAGTGTTTGATGTCTGTGAGAGATCTATCTAGTGCCTCAAGGGCATGTATGTGGGCCATCGTTCATTCATCACAAACGATAAGCTTGCATCGTCTGAAGATTTCTGCCTGATCGGAGCTGTTACCGATGTTGCAAGTTGGTGTCTCAGTCTTCGCTAAGTCAAGCGGAAGCTTGAAAGTGGAGTGAGCTGTCCTGCCGCCTGGCAACAAAGTAGCCGCAATTCCAGATGATTCCACAGCTAGGGCAATGCCTTGTGTTTGCCTAATCTCAGCCAATATTAATTTGTTGACAAAAGTTTTCCCAGTGCCCCAGGAGCGTCCAGGAAAAAATCCTCCCAGTTTTGGCCTGGACTGAATTAACAACGGAGTTGTAAGCGAACTTGTGTTCTGGAAGAGCTTTGGCTCATTGTCGGCTATGTACTCGGCAAGCTCATCAACATTAAAACATGTCTCACACAGCAAATGTGAAGGCAGAGTGTTTGTGCCTTCCCGGTTTGTTGAAGGTAGGCCATAGACCGGCAAGGCACTACCGCCCATATCAAGTACAGTATCTTCGAACGTAGTTTGTTACCACACAGCCACACCTGCCCCTATGTATGTGTGTGTGTGCGTGTGTGTGTATGGGTGGATATATTATGCATGTATATATGTGTATATATATATGTGTACATATTACATGTACATCTATATATATATATATATATATATATATATATATACATCTACACATAAAATACAAAATACAAAGTTATATCTTGATATCGCTAGTGATAATACTCAAAATATATAACAGACTGGAATTGTAGGCCCGTCTCTTGCAATTTCGATCAATTGGATCTTGTATAGAAGTATACGGCTGCAGCGAAATTCATTTTTCGACTTTCTTCTATGGAAGGCATTTTAACAAAAATGCTTCCGTAAAGACGGTGAAAATATTGTCAATTTCCCCAAACAGGGACACAATTCAATTTTGAAACAATAACCAAAGCCCCTTCTCCGAAAGGGGGAGGGGTACGGTTTACAATTATTTAACAAATGCAACATAACAACGTTTCCTTGGCGAGGAACCAACAAACGTGATTACAATAGTCAAACAGTAATAATAACAACAAAACTGTTTAATTCATCCCCATTTATGTGAAACCACTTATTCAAGTTCAAGTCATTGATGTAATTGTTTACGAATTGCTAATACACACACACATAATAAGGGTGAAAAATTGAATATTAATTTGATTAATATGAATTGATAACCAGTGGTGTAGCATATAAGACCATACCGGATCTAGCAAAAAGGATAACCAGTATGAATGGCTCATCCCTGTCACACACAAACACACACACACACACACACACACACACACACACACACACACGCACACACACACACACGTTAGCTTACAATTTTCTTTCAACAATTGACACTGCCATGTAAGTATATGTTTGCGTGTCTATGTGTGTAAAGAGGAAGTGGGAGTAATAGGCAGAGTAAAGCCTTTGAAGTGAAAGAGGGAAATCGTAAAATATTGATTTTTCTCGAAATTTTGCTTAATTGGGGGTCAAATTGAAAGTAATGTGTATGCCATGACCGAATGGAAAGTACTTGGAAAAATCATAGGTAAACTCTAATTGAAGAAATTGTGTGAGGGTAAATCGTTATGTATCTATTTGTTTCTGTTTGCTGTGTATTTGTTTTGAGTAATGGTTTAAGGTACACTTGCAAAGAGAAAGTAGGAGAAATTAGGGTGATAGCATGAGTGAAGCAGTTGATCCCTGTTATATAAATACTTTCACTTTAATTGTTGCACACTTGCAAAGAGAAAGTAGCAGAAAGTGTTTTGGTAATGGTAGGAGTGAAGCACTTGAAATGAAAATGGGAAATCGTAAAATATTGAGTTTTCTCGAATTTTTGCTTAATTAGGGGTGAAATTGAAAAAAATTTATATGCCACGATCCGATGGAATCTACTTGTAAAAATGATAGATAAATTCCAATTGAACAAATTCTATATTGTAGAATTGTATAAAAAACGAACGGTTTGGGAGGCAGAGAAAATCTGCCTTTTATCATAAGAGATATATTTATATACATCAATACACACACACACACACACACCCATATATATATATATATATTATATTATATATATATATATGTGGGGGTGTATATATATATATATATATATAAAGATGTATATATATACATATATACATATATATATATATATAAAGATGTATATATATACATATATACATATATATATACATACATATATACATATATATATACATACATATATACATATATATATATATATTTATATTTATATGATATATATATATATATAAATATATATATATATATATATATGTATATATGTATGTATTTACATATATATACATATATATAGAATCGAACACACTCAAAACTTTGATGTTTGTTTATGAAAAATGCTTCCAAATTCCAAACGTTATAATTTAACTCTGTGAAAGGCACCGTTTAGTGTCAGTGATCATTTAGCTCAATAGTACTGACTGCTCATGTAGAATTTGAATTGTGCAGAGTTTGAGTCTGCTTAATTGCTCCTTTTATCTCGTCTTGAAAGGGTATTTTCACTCAACCTTCTAACCTTTTCACTGCTATTCTCCAGATTTCGAATCTCCTAAATGTCTAATGTTTGTGTGTGTGTGTATTTGTATATGTATACTTCTGAACCAGCTTCAATTTATTTTATGTACGAAATGCATCCAAAATGTATGATTTTTTCGCCAAAATTTATGCTGCGTGAGCAAAATACTTTAGATGGGATGTGACGCCATCCTTCCTGCATATGCGTAAAGCTTTCCTCGCTAATATGCCGCGCCAGCCTGACGCCTTGGTATACTACGCCGGTATGACGCAACAGTGTACCACGCCGGTAGGCTGCACCAGTGTCCGGGTGTTACGAGTACATCGAACAGAGATATTGCATTTAGTTTCGAAGAAGGCTGAGTGTTACTCAACCTGACACCAACGAGAAGATTCGGCAGGCTCTTATTAATGATGCCATGGGAAAAAGGTAGAACAAAGAGTGGTACAACTGCTTCAAACATGGCCGAACCTCAGTGGCGAGTGAAGCACGCTGAGGCAGGCCATAAAGAAGGCGAAACGAGGAGCTGATTGAGAAGCTTCGGTAATTAGTCATCGAAGATCGTAATGTAACAATCCAGGGAATTATTCACGAAGTTGAAATAAGCAGAGGATCAGTGTATTATATTTTAACGGAGGATTTGTGCATGCAGAGAATATCAGCGAAACCATAAATTCAGATACATTTTGAATGCACTTCGTAATCCAAGCTTTCATGATCAATAGTAACAGACCCCTTTTTTGATAGGCTCCCAAATCTCCCCACATGGCGCCATGTGACGTCTGACTCTTTCCAAAAGTAAAAACGACGCTGAAAGAGAAGCGATCCGAGTGGAGAGAGGACAGCAGAGCTGCATAACACTCTCAAGAAGGTGTTCCAGAAATGATAGAAACAATGACAAAACTTGTGAGTGAAATCCCAAGAGGAGTATTTTGAAGAAGATTAAATAAAATTTATGAAATGTACAAAGGTTGGATACTTTTGTACCCAAATATTGGACGCCTTTTGAATACACCTCGTATTTCCGAACATGGATGAAACTATATCAAACCAACCTTCATGTAGTTTGAACACTGACGTTGCAATGACAAAACACAATACTCAGAAATATTCATGGTGCCACATTAAAATTAAAGCCAAAACATTGCTATTTATTGTCAACTGAATTAAACAACTGTGAATTTGATGATATCATTTTTTATGATTTTTGTCTGATGAAATGTGTTTATGATTTTAGTCTGATGGCATCCATTCATGTGTTTACAAAGACTTTTCGTTTTCCAATAAAGAAAGAATTGTTGTACATACATGTAAGAAATACTGGGAAGGAATAAGAACGCGCCATCCTCATAGTTTTGTATTTGGTTGTTGCTCAAATATCTGGAAAAAAGAAATAAGTATTCTATAAGTTAGAATATGTACAATTAATAAGTCTGTTTTCTACTGTTAATATACTGTCTAAATTAACCAAATAAAAGCTCATATTTACTGCAAAGATGTTTATTTCTCTATGAGTTTTCTGCCTATAGTTTGGACAAGAGCAGTTTCCATTAATCTCACTTAGATATCCTGAGGGTAGAGAAGGTTTCTGTGATAACCGATTAACAAAAGATGGACGAAAATAAGCTATAAGAATAACAAGACATCGAGACATTGTTTTGTGCACGATGTTGGTTTTACATCACATTCTCACCGAATGTACAAATATTATATACTAGCAGCATAGCCCGGCGTTGCCCGGGTATGTAAGAGCCCCTAGCAGGCAACGACTAATCCCAATTTAATCCTTTCCCTCTAGGGAACGAAGGCGCATGTGTAGGTTGCAATGTCTTCTCTTCACTCGAATACTTCTGTGTATACGATGTTCCTAGCTGTCCTTTGGGCGATAAAAAGGTCGAGTTGCGTCCCCTAGACAGAAAATGTGTTGCATATAAAAAGCTTAGATTCTCGACCCCATGTCGAATTTATCGATTTTTTTCAGAATTGGGGGAACTTTTCAAAATTTTCACTGCGTTAGATTTGAATTATGATATTGGGCTATGTGTGTGTCAAGTTTCATCAGAATCGGTTGAAAGCCGTGGTCAGAGTGAGGGTACAACCTGACAGACACACAGACACACAGACAGACAAACTGCCGTTTATATAGAGAGCAATATAATGACGACATTGCAAAAATTAATCATGAATAATTAAAACACTTATCTTAACACCAATTCTTAACTTTAAGAAACATATTCAAAATATAAGTAGGAATTAATGTTTGTCTCTAAACTGTTTTGTAAAACATATATATCTTTCATAATAGGTCGTCAAGTATGAAAATTATAAAAAACCAATGTTTTTTTAAATACAAGGAATAGTTTTATTCTTCAATATATGCACCCATATTTTCAATACACTTTTGCCATTTCAGCGGTAGCCTGTGTACCCCGGAACTGTAAAAGCCTGGCAGTCTAGAGAGAATAAATTCCTGGAAGGCTTGTTTTACAGCATCATCGGAATTAATTGTTTTCCTAACAAAAAGTTAGTGAAATTCTGAAAGATGTGGTAGTCAGTGGGGGCAATATCGGGTGAGTATGGTAGATGGAGAGCTTCCAACTCGAAACCCTGTAGTTTCGCCAAAGTTATTTTTTCGATGTGTGATCCGGCGATGTCTTGCAGTAAAATAGGATTGATCTGTTGACTAATCTAGGTTGTTTTTTGTACTTTTCTGCATCATTTGTTCCAGTTGGCTGCAGTGTACTTCGGCTGAGATTAATGAGCCAGGGGTAATGAAATCATAACGGATCACACCTGGACCAGACCACCAAACACACACCAACAGCTTCTTTTCCGTTTTGAACTGTGTTTTGGTGGCTCGTCTTGGTCCAGTCATTGTGGTTAACCTCTACAGTTGAGGCATTTGATCGATTTCTCATCACGTTACAATCTTTTGTAAAATAATTCTTTTTTGCGATGAGAAACTAGCATAATGTAGGCATCCAAACGTTGCTATTTCTGATTTTTATTGAATACATGTCGAAGCCACTTATCCAACGTTTTCACTTTACCGATTTGAACTAGGTGAGTCAATATTGTTTGCTAACACAAAACAACAACAATAATTCACAGGCACTTTGAGATGGATCAGACTCGACGGTTGCTTTCAGTTCGAAAATATCCAACTTTGTTTCTGGTCGACCGCATTGCTCATTTGTAATATCAAATTTACCAGAACTAGATTTTGCAAACCAATTTGATACTGTTTGCTGTGTAATAACATTAGAATGAAATTCTCCATTAATATTCTGAGCTGTCAGTGATGCTGTATTTCCAAGAGAGAACTCATATTTCAAAACTGTACAAATTTCTTCTCCTGTTTTGAAACATGATACATTTACTGAATCCGGATGCCAGCATACTAAAAAAGTACTTTCAAATTAAAGTCTAGTTATACAATACACAGTACTGCTATTGGTCAAAAATGGTCAAAAACTTTGTGGCATTCGGTTAATGACAAAACTAAGCATCATTTAGAACTAACTAATGTCCACATTGTTTCATTAACAGGTGTTCTTCCAAAACTCTTAAAGTAATAATGAAGCTTCTACCCTAGCAATCATGATATAATATATATTTGGTCACGCCCACAATGTTCTGAGTGCAAGGAAAATCTGTTAATATTACAAATCTACGCACATTGAAACACTTCACAACAAATTAAAATCATTAACATGTTAATTGCAGACTGGTTAAATATGGCTGATGTTGGAATACTGATGTCCAGATATCATCCATATTTGAAAAGTTCACCTGTTGTTTCAGTACCCAGTCACATTGCAGTAGCTGCTGAGTAAGACAACTCCTTCCTGGACAGAAGCCATTCTGTGTGTTAGTGAATAGGTTTTGTTCTCGAAATGTAATCAACTACTTTCCGACAACGAGTCTCATAACTTGCATAATATGTGAGATCAGAGAATTATACCTGTAATATTTAGAGTTTTCTCTACTTCCTTCTTAATCAATATAACCTCTTCTAACACTTTGGAATGTTTGCCCACATGTACGGAAGCTCTGGAAACGTATCTGCAGTAGTTCTGGAAGGGCTTTCTTGCAAATCTTTAAAAGCATTCCTAGAAAACCATTAGAGCCGTGACTAAGTTCACATCGAAATAACAGATGTTTTCTTTCTTTTCTGTAGGAACTTATCAAGCTTGCTTATTTGCATATTTTCTAATGAGGAATTGAAAGCATTTGCGAATTGTTAATTGAGTATTTCGCTTATCCTCCTGGCCATAGGCTGTAGCGCACTAAGGTAAATACTTTTGAAATCTGTAGAAGTCACTAGTGTTCGTTTTTATATTTTCATCTGATTTGGTTTCGCTTTTTCGCAGCTTCTTTTAACCAGAGAATCTGATGGTGGTGTTGGTGAAGGGGAGGAAGAGGAGGAGTGGTGGTGCCAGACGTCGTCGTCGTACATAGTTTTGAGTCTTAAGACAGGAAGAATGTGGTAGTGTTGAAGAAAAGGTTGCTGGTGCTGATTGTGATAATGATTCTAATGAGGATAATTATGAAGATAATGATGATGATTTTCATGTTGACGTTCGTGCTAGTGTAGTTTCTAATGATGATGATGGAGAATAGGTTAAGATTTGATACATTCACACGCACTCGCACATATACTTAGACATAAATATATAACATATGTAACAGCAAAACTGCCATGCACAAACACTCTTGAAAAATTTTAAACTAACACAGTTTTTGATTTTTGTTAGTTGTTTTGGACATAAGACGACTGGACATACTGACACACGTTTTTATAAGAATTAGTGAAATACTATTTGAGATATTTAGCTAGAAAGGTAACAGGATGAAATCGTTTTGTGTCAGCCACACCCGACTGAGCAAGTTTGAGAGGGTTAAGATCATTCAGTCCTTCAGTAATGGTAGCGAAATTCATTCTCTAGATTCCATCTTCAATGCCCATTCAATAATTATCAAGACAATTGTGTGTACGTTTGAGAATGATGGAATAGTGGAGAGGAAAGCTACATAAAGAGGTCATAACCTCAAGAAGGATCATTTCAATCTGGAGCTGAAGAGATCGATCAGAAGAGATTCAAATCAATCCATAAGGTTATTGGCATCTGGTGACAGAAGACGTGAAAACAAAATTGCATATGAAACTTGTGAGGAGTCTTGATACTCCAGGACAAAAGTTTAGAAGATTGGAGAGGGCGAAGTTCATCTGCGACAAAGAGAAACACAACCTTCTAGAGATATTTCACATAGATGAGAAGATATTCAGCCAAGATATGCACAGAAACAGACGCGACAGCTGAGTTCTGGCTTCAGCTCACGAGAAAGCCAAAGTGTCATTTTAGGCGCAAAAACCTGACTAAGTGATACTTTTCAACTGAATGATCTCTGATGGTAAGAGAATGTTCCTTGTCACACATGTGTAGTGAGACAAATGTTTCGCATGGATGAGTTTGCGAAAAGGTTTTAGGATAAGGACACTTGGCCTCATTCATCACCTGGCATGATCTGATCATTAAATAAGCTCGTGAGTAGCCCCACACTTACCTGGACGTGGGAATAGGACATTGATGAGAATTTCCATAAGTAATCTTGTGGTAAGGCATGAAAAAGGTTGATAAAGTCTTTGGCAAACAAGGAGTAACTCATGATGCTTAGACAACCAGGTTTTGTGGCCAGAATTCTTACTCAATCTTTCAAATATCACTTTAAAACCTTCCGTTTGGACTTTATTCCAATGTTTCATGAGCTCCCAATCCTGAGCTATGTTAAAACATAGAATTTCATCTTCGCCAATTCATTCATGATTATTCATGAGAGCTTGGAGAGGAACTCACATTTCGTCTTGCTCAAAATAGGGTCCATTTGTGTTAGAAAAGCCGCTGATAGTTCTGATACCTTTAAATAATACTGAGACACAACGTTTCGAATTTGTATCTAAAATTTGGACACTTTTTTCTGATATACTCGGTATCTGTACATCCATACACAAAAACTTATGACGATTAAAAGATAAGCTTAGAAAACTAGAATAAAGAAGTAAACAACGAGAAAAAATGATGGAATAAAGTTGAATAATGGGATTTTTTTATATTAGGTAAACGGATGTTTAAACAAGAACATGATTACCTATGCATAAGAAGTAAGTAAAAAAGAAGCTCATTCATCCACACACCTACACTTTCACAAACACGCATTCACACATACACTCAGAGAAAACTATGGAGAGAGTGAACGGGTGTTAGATAGATACACTCTTGAAAGAGAGAGAGAAAAAAACAAAGTTGGAGAAGATATTAACAATGTAGATATATGGGGAAATAGATGGTACGAACAAAAGCGACACAACTCACAGTTCTTCTAAATTCGGAAGGTTTTCGAAGGTACCGCGTTGAATATACGTGATATTATTGTCATTCAAATTCCTGTAACATAAAACGGAGTTCATAACAAACATATAGAAAAGATTAGTGACAAAATGTTAAATATTATGGCGAAAAAAATTAGATATAATTAAGAAATTTAAATGGAGATGATGATGAGAGGGACGGCGAGAAGGAAGAATATGAAGAGGAGGGGAGGAAGGAAGAGAACAGAAGAAGACGGAAAATAACAGAAAAAGAAGAATAGAAGAGGAAAAAGAAGGAAGTAGAGAGATGTAGTAGAGGAAGAACAAAAAGAAAGGAGAGAATGAAGAGTTGAAGGAGGAGAGTAGAAAAATAAAACTAGACGAGACGAAGGAGTAGCAGAAGTAAAAGATGAAGAAGAAGAAGAATAAAAGAAAAGGAAGAAGAAGATGACAAAGAAGAACGAGAGAAAGAAAAAGAAGAGCAGAAGGAAAACAACAAAATAAATTGCGAAAGAAAAAAGAGGCGAAAGAAGACGATGACAACAAAAGGAAAGGGAAGAAGAAGAAGCATCAGGAGCAGCAGCAGCAGAAGAAGAAGGAGGAGGAAGGGGAGGAGGAGAAGAAGAAGTAGAAGAAGAAGAAGAACAACAACAACAACAAAAGTGAAGAAGGACAGGGGCTTGTGAATGAGAATGAAGAGTAGGAAAGAACAAGCTGAAGAAGATTAAGAAAGAGAAGAAAGACAGAGGTGGAGGAGGAGAAAAGAGAAGAAGAGAAGCAAGATAGGTATATAGAGTAGAAAAAGGACATGGACAACAAATACAACAACAACAAAGAACAAGTCATGCAGAAGAAGAAGAAGAAAGGAAATGAAAAATACAAGAGTAACAGGATGAAAATTTAGAAAAACAAAAAGGAAAAATATAGAGAAGAAGAAGAAGAAGAAGAAGAAGAAGAAGAAGAAGAAGAAGAAGAAGAAGATGAAGAAGAACAAGAACAACAACAAAAACAACAACAACAGCTACAACAACGGCAATGAGTAGAAGAGGCAAGAAATGTAAAAGCCGGATAAAAAGAACAATGAGGAAGAGGAAGCGGGGAGAGATAAATTGATAGATGCAGAGGAGAGTGTGAAGAAAATGAAATTGAAGAATAAGAGAAAGGAAGGATATGAAGAATCAGAAGGAAAAATGTAGACGAGTAAAAAGACAAGGAAGAAGAAGAAGAACAACAACAACGACAACAACTACAAGTAGAAGTATAAGTAGAGGTAGGAGGAGAAGAAGAAGCAAAGAAGAAGAAGAAAATAATAAGATGAGGAGGAGCGAGAAGAAGGATATTCACCCTCGATATGCGCACAAACTGACGCGACAGCTGAGTTCTCGCTTCAGCTCACGAGAAAGTAATAATGTCATTTTAGGGGCAAAAACCTGACTGATACTTTTCAAATGCATGATCTCTGATGGTAAGATGATGTTCCTTGTGACACAAGTGTAGTGAGACAAGTGTTTCCCATGGATGAGTTTGCGAAAAGGTTTTAGGATAAGGACACTTGGCCTCATTCATCCCCTGGTTTGAGCACTTTAGACGTCAGCATCTGGCATGAACTGATCATAAAAATGTTTGTGAGTAGCCCCACACCTATCTGAAAGCCCTCGAAACATCCATTCTTAGGTCGTGTGAATAGGACATTGATGAGAACTTCCATAAGAAATTTTGTGGTAAGGCAGGAAAAGGGTTGATAAAGTCTTTGTCAAACAAGGAGTAACTCATGATGCCTAAAATCCAAGGGTTTGGCCAGACTTCTTACTCAATCTTTCAAATATCACTTTAAAACCTTCCGTTTGGACTTTATTCCAGTATTTCATGAGCTCCCAATCCTGAGCTATGTTAAAACATAGAATTTCATCTTCGCCAATTCATTCATGATTATTCATGAGAGCTTGGAGAGGAACTCACATTTCGTCTTGCTCAAAATATGGCCCATTTGTGTAAGAAAAGCCGCTGATACTTCTGTTACCTTTAAGTAATACTGAGACACAACGTTTCGAATTTGTATCTAAAATTTGGACACTTTTTTCTGATATACTCGGTATCTGTACATCCATACACAAAAACATATGAAGATTAAAAGATAAACTTAGAAAACTAGAATAAAAAAGTAAACACGAGAAAAAATGATGGAATATAGTTGAATAATGAGAATTTGAATATTAGGTAAACGGATGTTTAGAAACAAGAACACGATTACCTATGCATAAGAAGTAAGTAAAAAAGAAGCTCATTCATCCACACACCTACACTTTCACAAACACGCATTCACACATACACTCAGAGAAAACTATGGAGAGAGTGAACGGGTGTTAGATAGATACACTCTAGAAAGAGAGAGAGAAAAAAACAAAGTTGGAGAAGATATTAACAATGTAGATATATGGGGAAATAGATGGTACGAACAAAAGCGACACAACTCACAGTTCTTCTAAATTCAGAAGGTTTTCGAAGGTACCGCGTTGAATATACGTGATATTATTGTCATTCAAATTCCTGTAACATAAAACGGAGTTCATAACAAACATATAAAAGATTAGTGACAAAATGTTAAATATTATGGCGAAAAAAATTAGATATAATTAAGAATTTAAATGGAGATGATGATGAGAGGGACGGCGAGAAGGAAGAATATGAAGAGGAGGGGAGGAAGGAAGAGAACAGAAGAAGACGGAAAATAACAGAAAAAGAAGGAATAGAAGAGGAAAAAGAAGGAAAGTAGAGGAGATGTAGTAGAGGAAGAACAAAAAGAAAGGAGAGAATGAAGAGTTGAAGGAGGAGGAGTAGAAAAAAAACTAGACGAGACGAAGGAGTAGCAGAAGTAAAAGATGAAGAAGAAAAGCAGCAACAAGAAGAAGATGACAAAGAAGAAGGAGAGAAAGAAAAAGAAGAGCAGAAGGAAAACAAATAAATTGCGAAAGGAAAAAGAGGCGAAAGAAGACGATGACAACAAAAGGAAAGGGAATAAGAAGCAAGCAGCAGCAGAAGCAGCAGAAGAAGAAGAAGGAGGAGGAGGGGGAGGAGGGGGTGGAGAAAAAGAAGATGAAGAAGAACAAGAACAACAACAAAAACAACAACAACAACAACAGCTACAACAACGGCAATGAGTAGAAGAGGCAAGAAAAGTAAAAGCCGGATAAAAAGAACAATGAGGAAGTGGAAGCGGGGAGAGATAAATTGATAGATGCAGAGGAGAGTGTGAAGAAAATGAAATTGAAGAATAAGAGAAAGGAAGGATATGAAGAATCAGAAGGAAAAATGTAGACGAGTAAAAAGACAAGGAAAAGAGAACAACAACAACGACAACAACTACAAGTAGAAGTATAAGTAGAGGTAGGAGGAGAAGAAGAAGCAAAGAAGAAGAAGAAAGAATAAGATGAGGAGGAGCGAGAAGAAGGATGAAGAAGGAGGATGGGGACGATGAAGAAGAAGAAGCAGAAATAGAAGTCTAGAATGTTAACCAATACACAAACAGACACATACACACACAACCAAAGCAGGAGAAAAAAAGAATTATGAAGGGGAAGTGGTTAGACATAAATTAACATACGCAGAAGGACATAGGGTAGGAAATGAAAGAAAGAATAAGAGGAAGAATATGACGAATAAGAAGAAAAAAGAAGTCAAAGACGTTAATCAGTGTTTAGGGAGGAATAAATACCGTACATGATATAGAAACCGAATTACAGATACATTTTGCTACACTCGCATACACGCATCCATGCACCAACTGATACAAACACGCACAGAGACACCATCGCACACACACACACACACGGACATAACTATTTGCACCACATTTTCTCTTCAATTGTCTCAAACTTTTATATCAGAAATCTCACGAATTTCTCCCCGCAACATTCGCAGTGTTTCACAAACAATAACACAGTTCGGATAGAGAAAGATTGTAAACATACACAGAAATACACGCGCATGCACTCAATGGGTTTCGTCTTGTATCGTGCATTAACATATCCCATATTTTTAGAAATGGACCCACACTCACACTCTCACATTTACAAAAAATAAAACTGATCTTTGGAAGTATAGACAAGGGAGGTTAAAATGAAGGATAGGCACATATTACAAATTTAGAAAGATAACGTAATGAAATATTAAAGAAGATTTAAATATAAGAGGTTTCAGAGGAATAGAGAATTCAGCGGATGATAGAGAAAGAGAAAGTGATATGAAGAAATCATGAAAGAGAATTTTTACATAAAGGAGAAGAAGAAGGAGAAGAAGAAGAAGAAGAAGGAGGAGGAGGAGGAGGAGGAGGAGGAAGTGGAGGATAGAGGAAATGTAAATAATGTAAATAGTGAGATGGTAGTAGTTGTGATATTGATAGTAATGAATATGTTAATAAGGCAAGATGAAAATAAATGGTGGTACTATCCATAACGAAGAGATTATGATGATGATGACGAGAGTGATGTTGTTAATGCTGATTGTTATGATAATGATTGAGGATTATCATTTCAATGGTGAATATGAATATGATATTGAGGATGATGACGATGATGGTAATGTATTTGTCGTCCAGGATCAGAATGGATTTCAAGATATTGTATCTCTATCGTGGTGCTATTTGGTAATAAATGATCTCGATGATGAAGATGGCGACGATGAACTTGACGATGTTTATGAGTGAGAAATGTAACAATGAAGATGAGAATAATGTGTCTGATGAGGACAGAGAGGAAGACGTCCATAGTTATCACGGTGGCAATGGAGGTGAATTAAATAGATTTAAAGGAATAAGAGACTTCAGCTGATGATGGAGAAAGATAAAATGTTATGAAGAACGTACGGAAGGAAATTTTACACACACGAGAAATAAAGTAGAAGGAGGCGGAAGAGGAGAAGGTGATGAAGAAGAAGAAGAAAGAAGGAGCATTAGAAGAAGAAGAAGAAGAAGAAGAAGAAGAAGAAGAAGAAGAAGAAGAAGAAGAAGAAGAAGAAGAAGAAAAAGAAGAAGAAGAAGAAAGAAGAAGAAGAAGAAGAAGAAGAAGAAGAAGAAGAAGAAGAAGAAGAAAAGAAGTAGATATATATCTTAAACTGGACAAATTTCGGAAGGTGTCTCCCTTGATTTCCTTAATATCATTAGAAGACAAATACTTGGAACACAAAATGGAGTTAAGAAGCAATTTTATGAGACATTTAGGGAAAAAGTTTGGTTAAACAATTAGATTTTTTGCGCACCGTGCCTGAAAGGTGCAGCTCTATCTAAAATACTCCATGTCACGTTGAAAGGTCGGTCTTCTTTTAATTCCCAGGCATACTTTGCCAAGCTGGTCTTCATCCTACTTTCGGGGTTTCCGAAGGAATTTTTATGCGAATAAAATCGGGTTTTGAAAGAATTTTCAGAAGCCCCGGTACAAGTTCTATATTAGCGTGAGCCTTCTATCTGCACCTTGGCTCTATACACGATTCCTTTCTCCAGACATTTTCCTTCCAACGGACAGGAGGTTCCATCATTTCAATTATAATTTTTAAAAAGAGAATAGGCACTATGATTATTAGCAGTTATCCTACTGTTGTGTTGGTTAAAAAAAGAGAGGCGAAGTGCACGGTGCACATAAAAGACCCATCAAATCTGATTTATGCCTGCTGGAAAAATATTTTATTTCATTCCAGGACAATAACTCTTTAAATCAAAGAAGCGAACTCTTGAATTCCTGCAGACACGCAACTGAATTTAAAATGTCGGTTAGCGATATACCATATGGATAGTGTATATTTTATTGGTTCTTGGACTAGTTTGATTTATGACTACATGATTTATTTCGCATCGCAAAGTTATTGTATATATTTCGAGATATTTCTCAAGAAAAACCTTCGATTGTTATACGTAAATATTATTTTCTTGTTTAAGTTTCTACATTTATTTTATTTCATTGTATTTTTATAAACCCATTTTAATCGCTTAATTTATAGATAATTCGATTTAGAGTGTTCTAATTTGCATATCTTTTATTCGAATTTTATTATTATGCACTCAGCAATTTTTTTAAAATGTTGTTTAAATATATACGTCAGGACGTAGAGATGCTTTTATGTGGATATTTGTATTGTTGGCATGCATCTATGTATATGTGTAGGTAAGCGTGTATGTTTATAATTGTGCACATACATACATGGATGTATATGTATGCACGTGTTCATTTAGATTTGTGCAGATGTATATTTACGCACTTTCTTCCATATATTTATAAATGTGATCTGATATGTGTATTTATGCTAATATACACTTTTGTATAAACATGTATACGTAATTTTATTTTGTGTGCGTTCGTTGCACATATTCAGCCACCTATTTTTCTTTCTTCCTTCTTTTCCTTTCCTTACGGAAGGTATTTTTCTTTCCCCATTCGTTATTTGTATACAGTCCTTTAACTTCTCACTTCTCTCCCTCCTCCCACTCACCACTTTCTCTCGCTAACCGTTATATCTAAGATCCTTTATTTTCTTTTTCTTTCCCCCTCTCTGCGTTTTAAAATTCACTTCTCATCAAGATTGTCTGTCATAACTTCTATATGTATACACCAAGTGATTTTTGCATGCTAGTATGATTGCGTACATATGTATACATGTGTATATGTATATGTGTATATATATTTACGTCTTATATATGTCTGTATATGCATGTAGTCTGTGTGCATCCATCTGTGTATTTTGATGTATATATGTATATTAATGGTTAAATATCGCTTTATATTGTTGTAAAATATTTCTCTAATGTAGTGTGAAAATTTTAATGTATTAATTGTATTAATTGTATTATATTTCGTATATAATCATTTGCAATATGTATTTTGAATCAGCTCTTCAATTTAAGGTTTTCTTTGATTTTTATAATAGGATGAATTTATATTGAATTCATTTTTTATTTTGTTTAGTTTGTTTATTGCATGCATAAGACCGTTGATTGAAAGGACCAATGAAGCAAATCCATTTTTAAAAGTGTATCATTTAACTAGATTTTATCATATGGTTATTTCTGTTCTATTTTAAGAAAACGGTCCGAGGAACGGGAAGGTGAAACTCCGAGTAACAGCTTTTGGCATATTTCTGCTGCTTTAATATATATATATATATATATATATATATATATATATAATATATATATATATATATATATACAGGCATAACTTGCACTACACTTTTCCCTTCAATTGTCATACACTGATATATCCGAATTCTCAAGAATTGCCCTCTACAACATTCGCAGTGATTCACAAGCAACCATCTTCGATTTCCATGATATCATTAGAATACAAGTACCTGGGACAAAAAATGAGTTAAGAAGCACTTTTATGAGACATTTATGACAGGCTTTTGGTTTAAAATTTACATGAAGGAAGAGAAGAACAGCAAAGAAGAAGAAAATGAAGATGAAGAAGAAGAAAATAAAAAAGAAAGATAAGTGTTGTGTGGACGCCTCCAGACGATGAAGTGGATTAGCCCAATACGTAGATAGAGAGGGAGACGTCTAGACGTCAGAGAGGAGAAGGGTTGAGTAGAGGTCATCCGAACGTGCGATATAATAGTGGCGACGAGGTTTCGAATAGTAATGAAAAGGAAGAGTTACTGAAAGCAGTCGTAAATCAACGAGAGTAGCAGCAGCATCTACGGTTGTTAACAGAATTGTTACTGCAGTCGAGAAATACGACCGAATCATTTTCAGCAGATGGTTTTGCAAATTCCATCGAAGAATTTCACTACAATCCGGATGAAGGAACTACTTTTGCTGCATATTACAGACGATAGGAAGACATGTTCCGAGAGGAATGCAAGGGATGGCCTTGTGAAAGGAAGGTAAGGCTCCTTTTCCGAAAGCTTGCGACTCCGGAACACGAAAGATTTTGTAACTTTATTTTGCCGAGAAAGCCCGCGGGGTTGTGTTTTGATGAAGCCATAATTATTTTGACTAATACTTTTAGTGAGTAAAAACATTCGATGAGAATGTTTAAATTTAAAGAAAAACGAGTCCGATGATTTTTTTAACATGTTCCGGTATGCTTAATAAGGCTTGCGAAAGGTTTAAGCAGGAAGAATTAACGCCAAATATGTTCAAGTGCCTAATATTCGTTAAAGGGCTAGTGGCAACGGAAGACGCGGAAATTAGAAAAAGAATATTATCAAAGTTGAATCAAGATGTGAAACTCACTTTGCAGAAAGGGGCTGAGGAAGGCCAACAAATAATAAACCTTCGAGATGATACAAGAAAGTATGGTGCTATGGTTTCGGAGATCGACATTTGAAGAAAGATTGCTCCTTTAAAGATAAAACCTGTTTTAAGTGTGGTAAAATTGGACATATACTGACGAAATGCCGGTCAAAGAAAATGGTAAAACAGAAGAAAGTCTACTCAACAAAAGTAAATTATATCAGACAAAATCGAAAATTTGTGTTGGTAGAAATAAATGGGTTTCAGACCAAAATGCAATTAGATTCCGGTTCGGACGTATCGATAATAAATACAGCAACATGGAGTAAGATAGGCAGACCGTTGTATAAAACAAAAACTACTAGAATAGCCTACGGTGTGTCAGCGGAACGAGTTCAATTCTTGGGCGAAATTTCACCAGAAATAAAACTTAAAAACAGGACGCGGAAATGTAAACTAATGGTATCTAAGAATATATTGAATCTGTTTGGCACATATTTAGTACAAGGATTCGACCTGTAGGATCTATCACTGAATACATTATGTAACAAGGTGAATGCGTCACAGACCGTGTCAGAGAAAGCATGGGAACAAATGAAATTAAAATTGAAAAAGATGTACCCTGTTATTTTTCCGAAAGAGCTCGGTATGTGTAAAAAATTAAAGTAAAGTTTGAGTTGAAAGAAGATGCGGTGCCGGTGTTCAAACCGAAAAGAAATGTACCTTTCGCGGCGTTAAACCAGGCTGAAAACAAATACAAAGATTGGAAGACATGGAAGTTATTGAAAAAGTAGATTACTGTGAGTGGGCGGCTCCTACAGTATATATAAAAAAGAAGAACAACGAGGTAAGAGTATGTGCAGACTGGTCTTAATGATTGTTTAAAAAATTACACTTATCCGCTTCCAAACCCAGAAGACATATTTGCTAAGTGCAGTGGCGGGAAAATGTTTTCCAAGCTGGATTTGTCAGAGGCCTAATTCCAATTACTGTCAGATGAAGAATGTGCTAAAGTATTAACAATCAATACTCGCAAATATGACAACATTTTTGCAGGTGTATACAATAACACCGAATCCAAATACAGAGTTGGGTAGGTCACCAGCAGATATGCTGCTTTCCAGAAAAATTCGTTCTATTTTTGACAAATGGTTGCCGGGCAGGAAACAGAAATAGAAAATTCGGGAAGAAAAACGAAATTGTTTAACATAGGTGACAAAGAGAGGCGAGAAGAACCAATGGATTTATGGTATGATTTGTTCCAGGTCCCAGGACTACAAACAAAAGTGTTCGAGGTCCCAGAACCACAAGCAAAAGCAGAACCGACACGTAGGTCGAACAGGAAGAGAAAACCTACAGAAATGATGGAAATTAACGCTAAGAGAAAAAGATATGCCAGTTTCTCACCGAGGAAATAAAATTGATAAATTTGGGTTTAAAAACTCAAAAGAGGCAGGTGTTGTGCGGACACCTCCAGACGATGAAGTAGACAAGCCCAATACGTAGATAGAGAGGAAGAACTCTAGACGTCAGAGAAGTGAAGGGTTGAGTAGAGGTCATCCGAACGTGCAACATAACAAGAAGAAAAAGAGAAACGATAGAGATGTCAATAATGTAGATGATACCCAATTACACATATATTTTGATACAATCGCAAATCCGCATCTATACAGAAACAAACACACACGCACACAACCACACACACACCGGCCCCTTCCCCCAAGCCATACATATAATATACGTAGTTTACTCAAAGCAAGTGTGTGAACATACACAGTTATATACACATGCATGCACTAAATGGTTTCGCCTTGCATCATGAACCCACACATCCCGTATTTCAGAAATGGACCCACACGCACGCTCTCAAATTGATGAACAATAAAACCTTTCTTTGGATGGACGGGTAAGGGATGGGCACATAATACAGATTAGGAAAGATATCGTCAATGAAATACTACAGAAGGAAACAGATTCAACTTATAGATATGTGAACCTACACAAATCTCGGAGGGTGTCATATTTGATTTCCTTGATGTCATTAGAATCCCCAAGTGTCTGGAACATCAAATTGAGTTAAAAAGGAATTTTATAGAACATTTCTGATAGAGTTTGTGGTAAGCAATTAGATGAAAGAAGAGATGTACAGTAATTCAAATGGTGATTAGTTTGATTACGAAGACGTTGTCGATAATGATGATGATGATGAATCGTATGAGAGAGGAGAAGAATGAGTGCGATGGGGAGGAAGAAAACTGTTGTGATAGTGATGGTAGGTGTTGTGATATTTATAGTGATGCATATGATAAGGCAGAGGTAAAAATACATAGTGATACTATCCATAACGAAGAGATGATGATGATGAGGAGGATGAGAGTGATGTTGTTAATGCTGATTGTTATGATAATAATATAATGAAATTA